>NC_042979.1:42932291-43232291 GCF_901001165.1 Salmo trutta
TTGATCTATTTGAAAAATGTGGCGGGTACAAAAACAAAAAACTAAAGTTGAAAAAGCCAAAGCAATTACAGGTAAATAAAAACCTATTTGTATCCTTTGCACGTTGTAGCTTCATCACATGTTGTACAGTACAACTTACCTGCATCTCATTTGTTTATTTACAAATCCAGGAAGTGCTAGATATCGCAAGACAACTCCTAGTCGAAATCGGACAGAACAACGATTCCGAAATCGAAGAATCTAAAGCAAAACTTGAACAACTGAAAACAGTCCTTGAAATGTGTGTTACTGCACATTCCCAGATGTCTTTCTAATGATTGAATATTTGATTTAACAAACTGCTCTTAGAACAAAATGTGTTTTGCTTTAGGTATGGACATTTTTCTGGCATCAATCGCAAGGTTCAGATGACGTACCTTCCGCATGGGTGCCCCAAAACATCCAGTGAAGAAGAAGGTAGGATTTGTTCTGTCATGTGGCCTTTATATAAAATGTTCTCTAGTCTGTGAGCTGATTGTTTGTGTGGTTCTCTGTGACTTACTGACTCATTATGTGTGTTTCTCTGTGTTGTCTGTGCTTGCTGTGCCCTATAGACGTGCGTAGGGATGACCCCTCTCTGCTGCTGGTGTTGAAGTGGGGCGGGGAGCTGACCCCGGCAGGCAGGGTACAGGCTGAGGAGCTGGGGAGGGCCTTCCGCTGCATGTACCCTGGAGGACAAGGTAACAACCTCTATCCTCCACTCCCTCTTTATAGACAAGGTAACAACCTCTATCCACTCAGTGTTTATAGACAAGGTAACAGCCTCTATCCACTCAGTCTTTAAAGCGGCAATCAGCAGTTGAAACAATAACAAAGCTTTTTCCCTGATACTCCAATTGACCCCAATCCTGACTTACATCTATTTGTCAACCTAGATAAATACAATCCACTTCAATACCCATCTCATGTTCCATATTTAGGTAGTAATGGGAACCACCTTAATGTTAAATTAGTGGACGTCCTCACAGACTCTCACTGATGTGTAAAAGCTGATTTGGTATTTTCCAGGCGATTACGCTGGGTTCCCAGGGTGTGGCCTGTTGCGCCTCCACAGCACGTACAGACACGACCTGAAGATCTACGCCTCCGACGAGGGACGCGTTCAGATGACAGCCGCTGCCTTCGCTAAGGTCTGTCTGACGGTACAGCTTTTTAAAGAGACATTTCACTCCAAAATGAACATTTGTCCGATGTTTTTAGACCCCAAAATGTTTTAATATGAAGATAAATCCATGTCCCATGCCTTTGGTTGAGACGATCCAGCTATTTGCCTCTTCCCAAATGAATGGAAAATACTAACTCACAATAACATCTGGAAATTGAATGGCGCTTATCTTTTTTCCATTTTAATTTTGGATTGAGGCATATCTCGATCTACTCAACAGATGATCTGAAGTGTGGATTTATCTCAAAATTAGTTTACTTTTGACGTCTAGATAGAAACATCTGACACTTTCTTTTTGGAGTGAAATGTACTTTTAAGAATGTTGTCTCGTTAGTCAGTCAAGTTATAATACGTAGCCTAGTGGTTAAGAGCATTGGGCCAGTAACCAAAAGGTTGCTGGTTCGAATCCCAGAGCAGGCTACGTGAAAGTATGTCGTTGTGCCCTTGAGCAAGGCACTTAACCCTAATAGCTTCTGTAAGTCGCTCTGGATAAGAGCATCTGCTGAATGACTAAAATGTAAATATATCTGGTGGCACCCATTCAGGGACTGCTGGCGCTGGAGGGCGAGCTGACGCCAATCCTGGTGCAGATGGTGAAGAGTGCCAACATGAACGGGCTGCTGGACAGCGACAGCGACTCTCTCAGCAGCTGCCAGCAGCGCGTCAAGGCCCGTCTCCACGAGATTCTGCAGAGAGATAGGGACTTCACTGCCGAAGATTACGAGAAGGTTGGGACTAAATCATGCAGTCTTAAGTTCTGTCCTGTCCGATCCATTTTGTCTGTGATTGTTGTGGCTCATACGGGCTGTGGAGAAAGCCACTCGGTGACAAAATATACATTGGCGTTTGATCATTATAAGTACTACTGTTGTAAATAGATTCTTGCTAAAATATTATTTTATAAAATGTCCAATGACCCATTTTTTTTCTTGTCCTAATGAAATAGTCCAAGCAGGATACCTAAGCTGACATGGCTCAGAGATGTATAAAACCCTGTCTCTGACTGTGGGTCGTCGTCTGCACCATCCCTAATATTTCCCCCCTTCCTAGTGCTCATAGTATTTTGTCTTTCTGTTCCCAGCTGGCACCCACCACCAGCTCCTCTTTGATCAAGTCCATGCAGATGATCAAGAACCCGGTGAAGACGTGTGACAAGGTGTACGCTCTCATTCAGAGCCTCACTCTGCAGATCAGACAGAGGATGGAGGATCCCAAGTCAGCTGGTAAACACTCTGCTCATATCTCCAGTGAATATCCCCATTGAAACTAATGAACTCCAGGGATGGTTCCAAATGGTACCTTATTCCCTTCTTTAGTGCACTAGTGTTGACCAGGACCCGTAAGGCACTGTCGGGAATAAGTTGCCATTTGGGATGCTCCCCAAAATTTGCTCTGAAACCCCATTTTAAAATCCATAATTAAGTGGGATCATAGGTCCCTGTCATTATCGTGGGTCAATAAGTCAATGGCTTGAATTGAAAGTTAGAGCTCTGATTTAGAGCAACAGGGGCTTGAATGTGAGGTTAGTGAGGGATGAGGAAAAGGAGACCTTGATTCTGGTTTGGATTCTATGACACATCCCACTTAATGAGTATGAAGGAACCATGACACTCCCTCCATAGACAAATGGGTTGTTAGTCACTGTATTTTGACTAAATGTACAGTACCAGTCAAATGTTTGCACACACCTACACATTCATGTGTTTTTCTTCATTTTTTACATTTTCTACATTGTAGAATAACAGTGAAGACATCAAAACTGTTAAATAACACATATGGAATCATGTAGTAACCAAAAAAGTGTTAAACAAATCAAAATATATTTTATATTTGAGATTCTTCAAAGTAGCCACCCTTTGCCTTGATGACGGCTTTGCACACTCTTGGCATTCTCTCAACCAGCATGGAGGTGTGTTGGGTCATTGTCCTGTTGAAAAACAAATGATAGTCCCACTAAGCGCAAACCAGATGGGATGGCGTATCGCTGCAGAATGCTGTGGTAGCCATGCTGGTTAAGTGTGCCTTGAATTCTAAATAAATCACAGACAGTGTCACTAGCAAAGCACCCCCACACCATTTTATAAAGGAAAACCCTGGAATGAGTAGGTGTGTCCAAACTTTTAACTGGTACTGTATATGATGAAATTAAAAGACAACACCCATCTTTTGTATTTTTTGTACCATCGTCTTTGAAATGCAAGAGAAAGGCCATAATGTATTATTCCAGCCCAGGTGCAATATAAATGTTCGCCACTAGATGGCAGCAGTGGATGTGCAAAGTTTTAGACTGATCCAATGAACATTGCATTTCTGACATTATATGCCTAATTTGTTTATTAATAACTTTTTGTGTTCAAAATTGTGCACTCCTCAAACAATAGTATTCTTTCACTGTAATAGCTACTGTAAATTGGACAGTGCGGATTAACAAGAATTTAAGCTTTTTGCCAATATCAGATATGTCTTTGTCCTAGGACATTTTCTTGTTACTTACAACCTCATGCTAATCACATTAGCCTACGTTAGCTCAACTGTCCCGTGGAAGGGACACTGATCACGAAGAAGCTTTTAACTAGGCAAGTCAGTTAAGAGCAAATTCTTATTTACAGTGACGGCCTACCGGGGAACTGTGGATTAATTGCCTTGTTCAGGGGCAGAACGACAGATCTTGTCAGCTTGGGATTCAATCCAGCAACCTTTCGGTTACTAGCCCAACACTCTAACCACTAGGCTACCTGCCGCCCCAAATATATACACTAAATGACTGATGGGGCCTCTGTTTTGAAGCTACCCGCGCCTCAATCTTGGTACTCTCCCATCATTGTTTAAAAAAAGTTCAAAGTTAAAGAAATGCATTTAATAATGTCTACATTTTGTTTTTGCCACTTAATTGAAATACTGTAGAATTTAATTCATTCCTATGGAGGCCTGCTCCTACTGGGGAGTGCAAAGATGGCCGACCGGAGGCTTCAACGCCTCTCATTGGCAAATACATCAGCAATACAGGGTTTGGTAATGATGACTCGTTAATGTAACATATACTCAGTGAAATGTATGTACCAGGCCTTATGAGTGGCAGAACGGTCTAAGGCACTGCATCGCGGTGTTGGGGCGTCACTACAACATGGGGTTCGATCCCATGCTGTGTCACAACCGGCCGTGACCGGGAGTCCTATAGGCGGCGTACAAGGGGCCCAGCATCGTGTAGGTTAGAGGGAGGTTTGGTCGGGGGGGCTTTACTTGGTTCATCGCTCTCTAGCAACTCACTGTGGCGGGCCAGGCACCTGCAGGCTGACTTTGGTTGTCAGTTGAACGACACATTGGCCCAACTAACTTCCTAGTTAAGCGAGCGGGTGTTAAGATGCAGGGATTGGCGGGTCATGTTTCAGAGGATGCATGACTAGATCTTCGCCTCTCCGGAACCCGTTGGGGATTTGCAGCGATGAGACAAGATGGTAATCATGAAATTGGAGAGAAAAACAGTAAAAAATAAAATTCAAATTGTTCATATAACTTGTTGTCCTGCACCTATAGTGTAATGTTAATTTGAAAGAAATGTACTTTCTAGACATCCAATTGTACCATAGCGAGACTCTGGATCTGATGCTGCGGCGCTGGGCCAAGCTGGAGAAGGACTTCCGGATGAAGAACGGCCGCTACAACATCAGCAAGATCCCCGACATCTACGACTGCATCAAGTACGACGTGCAGCACAACAGCTCCCTCAACCTGTCCAACACTATGGAGATCTACCGCCTGTCCAAGGCCCTGGCCGACATCGTCATTCCACAGGTATGTTCCAGGTTTGGATCAAAGATTTTATGATTAGCATTTATGTAGCTAGCGCCTTTCACCAAGACACCACAGTGATGCACAGCAGACGTACAGCACCAGTATACTCTCCATACATCGTGGTGAAGTTTGGAGTGATTGAAGCATTTAATAGTGGCAGCCCCTATTACATTCTGTTTATAGATATATTTTCTTAACTCTTCTTGAACTGCACTTTTGGTTAAGGGCTTGTAAGTAAGCATTTCACGGTAAGGTCTACACTTGTTGTGTTCGAAGAATGTGACAAATAAAGTTTGATTTATATCTTGTAGTGTCACCAGATAGACTAGTAATAGGTGTTTGATTAAAGCGACATTTGTTTTAGTGGCCACTGTTATGCTCTTGTTGAATTGGCAATGTTCTAAAAAATATATATATTTTTTTTACACCCCTGTCCTATCAGGAGTATGGTATCTCTCAACCTGAGAAGCTGGACATAGCCAAGGGCTACTGCACCCCCCTCATTCGCAAGATCCGCTCCGACCTGCAGAGGACACAGGACGACGACACCGTCAACAAACTGCACCCTGTGTAAGACGCACACCATCTCCATTTCTCTGACACTCCAGGGTGGCGCAGGGCTCCAGGGTGGCGCAGCAGTCTAAGGCACTGCATCTCAATGCTAGAACCGTCACTACAGACACCCTGGTTCGAATCCAGGCTGTATCACAACCGTCCGTGATTGGTAGTCCCATAGGGCGGCGCACAATTGGCCCAGTGTCGTCCGGGTTTGGCCGGTGTAGGCCGTCATTGTAAACAAGAATTTGTTCTTAACTGACTTGCCTAGTTAAATAAAGGTTAAATAAAAAATAAATAAAAAAACATGTGGAGTCGGCATCCTCAGAGCTGTGTCCATATCGGTCTCCCTATGAAATACAATTACAGTTGTCCCATGTGTGTTGTGCAGGTATTCCCGTGGAGTCATGTCCCCGGAGCGTCATGTCAGGACCAGGCTGTACTTCACCAGTGAGAGCCATGTGCACTCCCTGCTCTCCATCCTCCGCTACGGAGCCTTCTGTGATGTGAGTCCTCTCTAACATTTGTCCTGAACTTCCGTACTTTTAAATGTATGTATTGTATCTATTGAACCAGTTTTAAAGGCCATGTTTCACATTAGAATCCACCAAACATTGTGTAGTGTATTAATATGATATGTCACATTTTTTTGGAGGGTTAATATTATTTTTTTGTGTACCAAATATAACCACATTTTAACCAGAAACATCCTCTTTAATATGGCTTAAATATGTCTGAATCCCATATTTAACTGTTGCTCATATCCCAGGAGACCAAAGATGACCAATGGAAGAGGGCCATGGAGTACCTCAAGGTGGTCAGCGAGCTGAACTACATGACACAGATTGTAATCATGCTTTACGAGGACCCTAACAAGGTACTGTAAGGTCCAAGTATATGCCTGTGGGTTTTTGGTTATATTAACTAGCAGCCTGAAGCTATAGCTGCTGACACCAGCTAAGTCATCACACAGCCACTGTAAGTGGGATTGTTGGAGGAACCAGATTTTACTTTCATAGCCGATATAGGATGGATCTCTTTCGTGTCTATTTACAGAGGAAGGCATAATGGTCATACTCTAATGTTGCATATATAGTATGGGTTGTTTTGGCACTCAGTATTATAGGTCATAGGCGCTTTCATCTCCTAATTGTTTTGTGGTGTGTTTTTGAGGGTAACACATCAAGGTTATTATAATATTAATATAATAATAGTTAGGTGGGTGCTTATTATTTGTCCTATTTGGATTTTTTTTTTTTTTTTTTTTGTGTATCCCAACTTCTCCTCGGGGAGTGGGGTCACGGCCTGAGTCTGCCATTATCAACGAGACTACCCTGTAGCAAATTAGGGCTCAAGGGCACATCAACATATTTCTTTCACCTTTATCGGCTCTGGGATTCAGACTAGCAACCTTTCGGTTACTGGCCCAACACACGCTACGCTGCCTGCCACCTAATTATTACCAGCACCATTGTATCATTATTCTAGGACCCTTCATCTGAGGAGCGCTTCCATGTGGAGCTGCATTTCAGCCCGGGAGCCAAGGGCTGTGAGGACGACAAAAATCTGCCCTCAGGGTTTGGCTACAGACCAGCTTCTCGAGAGGTAAGGGGTCCCAGTTTCTGAAGAAACCATGTGTGTGTCATTTAATACAATGAATGTCTTTGTAGAACTGTGCAACCACTTTTAGGGTGGCATATGGTGAATGCTGATGTAGTTACTGGGAAAAAGTTGATAGAAAAGCTTATTGAGGTTAAAAGTGTTTTATGAGTGAGTTGTGTAGTTAATATTAGTATTCGGCTTACTCACATCTTGACAGGAAGTAGTTAATCTTAGAGGCAACATGAATGGGCCTATGCCCTGTTTTTAACTGCATTGTCTGCGTTTTTCTGATTAATCAGGAATTCCAGATCTTTTTTTTTTACCTCGGGGAAATCATCTATTTATTTTTCTCATGATTAAAGTGGACTATAACCTTCCTTTCCCTTATACATGATGTTCTACCAATCGTATCCCTGTCATCTCCAGAACGAGGGATCGAAGAAGAAGTCTAAGGAAGACAACGACGAGGAGTCGGCCAACGCCAAGCGGGACGAGCCGGACCGAGCAGCCCTAATGATGTTCAGACCCCTGGTGTCTGACCCCATCTACATCAACAGGAAGTGCCCATTGCCCCGCTCCAAAAAGATTGGCTCTGTGGAAGTAAGTGCCACCTTCAGGTCCAGTTCAGAATACACAGGTGGTATACAGGATAGACTATATACGCTAAGAGTTATAAAGTGTCACAACAAACGTACACTATGGTAGTCACCTGCTAGCTACATAGGTGATAAAAATGCCTGGTTAGTGGAACTGCTCTTGCATGTAATTGGCTTGAATTAGTTTTTTGGGTTAGTACTGTGTAGTGTTGTATGTTTACAGCAGAGCTATGCAACAGAGAATAACAATGTGCACTGTAAAGGGTCACATGACTAGTCACCAGCCCCCTTTGGAACGTAAGCTTACTGTGGTACTTATTGCAGTAATATACCATCACACTTAGAACAAGAATTGATTTTTAAGGTCTCAAAACAATGCTGGTGTGACTACCTTCTCTCAATAGCCCAGCCGCGAGCAAGTAACAATTGTAAAATGTACACTACCGTTCAAAAGTTTGGGGTCACTTAGAAATGTCCTTGTTTTTGAAAGAAAAGCCCATTTTTTTGTCCATTTAAAATAAACATCAAATTGATCAGAAATACAGTGTAGACATTGTTAATGTTGTAAATGACTATTGTAGCTGGAAACGGCTGCTTTTTAATGGAATATCTGCGTAGGTGTACAGAGGCCCATTATCAGTAACCATCACTCCTATGTTCCAATGGCACGTTGTGTTAGCTAATCCAAGTTTATCAGTTTTAAAAGGCTAATTGATCTCATACAACGTTGAGAGAAATGAAGTGTCACTGAAAGTTGTTACCTGTAATTTGAAACTTGAGGTTTTTATCTGCATCTACAACTTCTTTGCTTGCAATATACAGATCTTTCCCTGCAGGACTTACTGAATGATCAGTATGTCTGTATATTCATGTTGATATATTTAATGTATTTTTAATGTAATATTGAAATCTATTTCTGTGTACCCACCCACACACAAAACATTGCTGTATGTTGGTGAGTGTGGTGAGTGCATGGTAACTTCTACTGATCTTTGAAAATGTTGTTAAAAAAGTGAAAATTGATTAGTTTTATCTTAAAAAGTGGTGGTCACCAACACATGTTTGTAGAAGAAATGTGATATTTTTTACATCTGTATTCTACACTTTACCTTTATAAAATTCAGCTCGATGCAGTCACTCAGGTTATAAGTAATAATATAAATTATTACAAAATATTATTTTTTTGTCTAGAAGTCAATGTTATTTGCTAAATTCATATTTACTGTACCTTCTAATCTCCATTGCACATACTTCACTAATGCACTAAGTCACACCCCCACATTACACCTTGCATGTGCATAAGAGTGCAAAATATATATTTAAGTTTGTTTCCTTAAGATCACAAAGAATGTTCGGCAAGCAGCGTGTACCATCACTTTTGCCAAACAACAATCCCTATGTTTCAAATTCACCAGTTACACAGCAAAATTGCAAGTGTTAAATCAACTCTCATAGTGTTAAAATTAACACTGTGTCCATGTTCCACACTACACAGAGCTAATGTTAGACTTTCAAAAATGTTAGCTTTTAATACTGTACTTTCAGTTTCTAACTGTAAATAGTTGAAAATGTATATTGACCAACACTGGTTATTGTGTTGCATTCACTTCACACTCGTGTAAGTGTTAAAATTATACTCTTGTTGAGTTGATTTTAACTTTAATTTTTGAATACATTGTAATACCTGGCGGCGGGTAGCCTAGCGGTTTAGAGCGTTGGGCCAGTCACCGAAAGGTCGCTGGTTTGAATCCTTGAGCCGACTAGGTGAAATATCTGTCAATGTGCCCTTGAGCAAGGCACTTAACCCTAATTGCTCTGGATAAGAGTGTCTGCTAAATGACTAAAATGTAAATTTAATACTGCTGGCTTTTAAGGGTATATATATCACAAAAGCAACTATCTCTGTACATCTTTTGACTCTAATAGTATTATAGTGAGTATTGTCCCTCACCCACTGTATTGTAGGGAAGATTGTCCCTCACCCACTGTAATGTAGGGAAGATTGTCCCTCACCCACTGTATTGTAGTCACTGGTGTTTCACATTATCACATGGTGTTGGCAGTACACTGTTTGATGATTTTACTTGACTTAATACATTACACCAGCTGTATGCTGACACTAATGCTGAGAGAATACTCTGCACACATCAGCTAAAGTTGCCCAGGGCTACATTTACTTTAAAATGTATGTATTGATTGTTAATTAGCTGATCAACCAACTTGTGCCAGGAGCACAGAATTGACCTGCATGTCAATGTGACCCGTAAATGGACAGTCTAACAATTGCTAGTACATTGATTTGTTTCTCCTTTTTTTTATTTTTTACTTTCCTTTTAGTCCCCATTGCAGCCAGACTTTATCAAGACCGCAGCTGGCAAAGTATGACGATACATTATACCAAACCTAAACAAAAAAGTTCCTACTTGTGAATGTTGATGGGACACACATACATTAGCTGGAGACTGTTCTTTTTTTTTGTAATGTTGCATGACTGTGCTGTTTTTGCCCCCTCTCTCACTTCCAGGAAGAGAGCCCCCTGAGTGTGTCTAGCCCTGACTCTATTGGTACCTGGCTTCATTACACCTGTGGTGTTGGTACTGGGCGTCGAAGACGCAGATCAGGGGACCAAATCACTTCCTCCCCTGTCTCCCCCAAATCACTGGCTTTCACATCCAGTATTTTTGGCTCATGGCAACAGGTTTTTACCCATTTTTAATTTATTATCCACACAAACAGATGACACCTACTCTTGTTCATGTGCACTTAAAAACACTGCTGCGGTCAGCAAGGACACCTAATCAGCAGATTAATGTAAAGATGCCATTTTTACCCCTATTCACATAATTAAAAAAAATGTGTGCCATTTTCATAATTTTTTTAAAAACCTAAATGGTCCTGTGAAGAATGATTCCTTTTTGTCTTGATTTTTTTGGGGGGTCATTTGGCTCATTGGGTCCATACAGTGAAGATGATAACTCTTAACACAAGAATGTTAGATTTTAGTGTCTTCCATTGTAATAGCATTGCAATTCAAAGATTGCTGGCTATGGGATACTCATTTTGCACTGTATTTAAAAAAAAATAAAAAATTTGCAACTGACGTTGTTGCTCTGCTACCTTGGTGGAATTCACGCTTTCCTTACAATGTGGCCACAATGTCTAAAGCGCTTAGCACCAACCAGCTAATGAGACACTGTCTGTGGCTCTCTCCCTGGTTTCATCTTTGTTGAAGTTTCTCCCTGTTTTGTCGTTGTTCCCCGGGTAAATATATTAAAAAAAATGTTTTATCAAATACCTGCTCATGGACTCTTTCAATTATGGCTGTGTGAAATACACTTCCAGTCAAAAGTCTGGAAACACCTACTTATTCAAGGGTTTTTCTTTATTTTTTACTATTTTCTACATTGAAGAATAATAGTGAAGACATCAAAACTATGAAATAACACATGGAATCATGTAGTAACCAAAAAAGTGTTCAACAAATCAAAATATATTTCATATTTGAGGTTCTTCAAAGTAGCCACCCTTTGCCTTGATGGCAGCTTTGCACACTCTTGGCATTCTCTCAATCAGCTTCACCTGGAATGCTTTTCCAACAGTCTTGAAGGAGTTCCCACATATGCTGAGCACTTTTTGGGTGCTTTTCCTTCACTCTGATTCATACAGTCTCCTCTGAACAGTTGATGTTGAGATGTCTGTTACTTGAACTCTGTGAAGCAGAGGTAACTCTGGGTCTTCCTTTCCTGTGGAGATCCTAATCAGTTCCAGTGTCATAAAAGCGCTTGATGGTTTTTGCGACTGTACTTGAAGATTACTTTCAAAGTTCTTGACATTTTCCACATTGACTGACCTTCATGTCAGTAATGATGGACTGTTGTTTCTCTTTGCTTATTTGAGCTGTTCTTGCCATAATATGGACTTAGCCCTATTTGGTAAAAGACCATCTTCTGTATACCACCCCTACCTTGTCACAACACAACTGATTGGCTCAAATGCATTAACTTCTTACGTCTAGGGGTTCCGCTAGCGGAACGCCTCGCCAATATCCAAAGGAAGAGCGTGGCACGAAATACAAATACCTCAAAAATGCAATAATTTCAATTTTTCAAACATACGACTATTTTACACCATTTTAAAGATAAGACTCGTTAATCTAACCACATTGTCCGATTTCAAAAAGGCTTTACAGCGAAAGCAAAACATTAGATTGTTAGGAGAGTACATAGCCAAAAATAATCAGACATTTTCCAAGCAAGCATATATGTCACAAAAACCCAAAACACAGCTAAATGAAGCACTAACCTTTGATCTTCATCAGATGACACTCCTAGGACATTATGTTATACAATACATGCATGTTTTGTTCAATCAAGTTCATATTTATATCAAAAAACAGCTTTTTACATTGGCGTGTGATGTTCAGAAAATGTATTCCCACCGAAAACTTCCGGTGAATTTACTAAATTACTCATCATAAACGTTGGCAAAATACATAACAATTATTTTAAGAATTATAGATACAGAACTCCCTTTATGCAATCGCTATGTCAGATTTTAAAATAGCATTTCGGCAAAAGCACATTTTGCAATATTCTGAGTACGTAGCTCAGCCATCACGGCTAGCTATTTTGACACCCGCCAAGTTCGGGGCACACTAAACTCAGAATTAGTATTAGAAAAATTGTATTACCTTTGCTGATCTTCGTCAGAATGCACTCCCAGGATTGCTACTTCCACAAGAAATGTTGTTTTTGTTCCAAATAATCCATAGTTATGTCCAAATACCTTTTGTTCATGCGTTCAGGTCACTATCCAAAGGGTAACGCGCGAGTGCATTTCGAGACAAAAAAATTCTAAATGTTCCATTACCGTACTTAGAAGCATGTCAAACGCTGTTTAAAATACATTTTTATGGTATTTTTCTCATAAAATAGCGATAATATTCCAACCAGACAATAGTGTATTCATTCAAAGAGGAAAAGAAAAAACAGCGTGGTCGTGTGACTGCGCATATGCAATCGCTTTGTCACCAGGCAGACCACTGAGAAACTGAGCTACTATACTCTGCCCAGAGACAGGAGACGCCTCAATCCGCTTTCTGAAGGCTTTAGAGAGCCAATGGAAGCCTTAGAAAGTGCTACGTAACCCCACAGATACTGTAGTTTCGATAGAGAATCAAAAGAACTACAAATTCTCAGACAGGCCACTTCCTGCTTGGAATTCTCTCAGGTTTTTGCCTGCCATATGAGTTCTGTTATACTCACAGACACCATTCAAACAGTTTTAGAAACTTCAGTGTTTTCTATCCAAATCTACTTATAATATGCAAATATTTGACTCTGGGCCCGAGAAGTAGGCCGTTTAATTTGGGTACGTTTTTCATCCGGCCGTGAAAATACTGCCCCCTATAGCGAAGAGGTTAAGGAAAGAAGTTCCACAAATTAACTTTTAACAAGGCACATCTGCTAATTGAAATGCATTCCAGGTGACTACCTCATGAAGCCGGTGAAGAGAATCTCAAGTGTGCAAAGCAGTCAAGGCAATGGGTGGCTACTTTGAAGAATCTCAAATATAAAATATATTTTTATTTGTTTAACACATTTTTGGTTACTACATGATTCCATATGTGTTATTTCATAGTTCTGATGTCTTAACTATTATTCTACAATATAGCAAATAGTAAAAATAAAGTAGAACCCTGGGATGAGTACGTGTGTCCAAACCTTTGACTGGTACTCTATATTCCACTATATTGGTATCGCCAAGTACGATGTATAGTTAAAACTGGCCGTGACATGCAACCAACTATTCCTTCACTCATTCATAACTTGAACAACAGAATGTATGTCTTGCTTTTGTCATGCATTTTCACCTTTTCCCAACATGAAAAGCCATAATCGAACCAGTCTGTCTGCACAGTTTGGTGTCGTTCTTTTCATCCATCGAAGAGACTAGGTAAAGAACACTCTTTATATTAATCTGCTGAAACAGACATTAGCTGTCCTTCGCGACTCGCTCGGATTTGCTGTTGAGTGAGAATTTGAGTAATCTGGGCCACTGTCGGAGTGACTAACTAACATGCAGATTTTGGAGATCTGTTTGGGGTGGGATGTCCGTCCTAAGCTTGCCTGCCGCTTATGTCTCCAAGAAATTTGGCCCAACTCGGCTGCGATGGAACTTAACACACTCTTTTCTAATGGGTCACTGCTTTGCTCAAATAAAATGTAAAGCAGGCTATTTCAACTACATTTCTCGCCCCATTTGTCAAATGGACACAAAACCAGATTTTAATGTGAAATTGGCTGTATTTGATACTTTTGACCAGATTATATTAACGATAGGGCCATTGAAGTCATCCAATAAAGGGGAAATGCAGTGTGAACATTTAAAGCAGGTCAAAGTTTGACACTAAATCATATATCGAAAGGCAATAGCTTTCAATTATAGCAGTGATCAATAATAGTATGTATTATAGAATATATATGTGTATAATAGTATGTATTATAATATTATAATAGTATGTATTATAGTATATTAAACAGTGCATTCAGAAAGTATTCAGAACCCTTCCCTTTCTCCACATTGTTACGTTACAGCCTCATTCTAAAATGGATTTAAAATAATAAAATGTGTCAATCTACACACAATATCCCATAACGATAAATTTGCAACAAAAAAAGTTTTTGCTTTATAAAAAATCTAAAACAGAACTTATTTACTGAAGTATTCAGACCCTTTGTTATGAGATTTGAAATTGAGCTCCCGTGCATCCTGTTTCCATTGATCATCCTTGAGATGTTTCTACAACTTGATTGGAGTCCACCTGTGGTAAATTCAATTTAATGATTTGGAAAGGAAAACACACCTATCTGTATAAGGTCCCACAGTGGACAGTGCATGTCAAAGCAAAAACCAAGCCATGAGGTTGAAGGAATTGTTCGTAGAGCTCCGAGATATTATTGTTGAGGCACAGATCTGGGGAAGGGTACCAAAACATTTCTGCAGCATTGAAGGTCCCCAAGAACACAGTGGCCTCATCATCCTTAAGTGGAAGAAGTTCAAGACTCTTCCTAGAGCTGGCTGTCTGGCCAAACTGCGCAATCAGGGGAGAAGGGCCTTGGTCAGGTAGGTGACCAAAAACCCTATGGTCACTCTGACTCTGGCTCCAGAGTTTCTCTGTGTAGATGGGAGAACCTTCCAGAAGGACAACCATCTCTGCAGCACTCCACCAATCAGGCCTTTATGGTAGAGTGACCAGACGGAAGCCACTACTCAGTAAAAAGCATATGACAGCCCACTTGGAGTTTGCCAAAGGGCACTTAAAGAACTCTTAGACCATGAGAAACAAGATTCTCTGGTCTGATGAAACCAAGATGGCCTGAAAGCCAAGCGTCATGTCTGGAGGAAACATGGCACCATCCCTACGGTGAAGCATGGTGTGATGTTTTTCAGAGGCAGGGACTGGGAGACTAGTCAGAATTGAGGGAAAGATGAACGGCGCAAAGTTCAGAAAGATCCTTGATAAAAACTGGGGTGAAGGTTCACCTTCCAACAGGACAATGACCCTAAGCGCACAGCCAATATAACGCAGGAGTGGCTTCGAGACAAGTCTCTGAATGTCTTTTGAGTGGCCCCGCCAGAGCCCGAATTTGAACCCGATCGAACATCTCTGGAGAGAACTGAAAATAGCCGTGCAGCGATACTCCCCATCCAACTTGACAGAGCTTGAGAGAATCTGTAGAGAAGAATGGGAGAAACTCCTCAAATACAGATGTGCCAAGCTTGTAGCGTCATACCCAAGAAGTCTCGAGGCTGTAATCGCTGCCAAAGGTGCTTCAACAAAGTACTGAGTAAAAGGGTCTGAATACTTATGCAAATGTTATTTCATATTTTTTTGTCAATATGGGGTGTTGTGTGTAGATTGATGAGAGAAAAAAAAAACACAATTTAATCAATTTTAGAATAAAGCTGTAACGTAACAAAATGTGTGAAAAGTCATGGGGGTCTGAACACTGTATATTATATTAGTATGTATGTATTATAATAGTATGTATTATAGTATAATGTATTTGCTGTCAGAGGACATGTGACTGAGTTAAAGGTGCTTATACTATGCCTGTATGCTGTGGCGGCACTTAAATGTCTTCATCACACCGTCTGTACAGTACCTAACCACCTACATTTACATCACACTGATGTCATTTACTACAACTGTAGCGTATAGGCTATACCCTACTGTACATAATTAGAAAAGGCATCATTGTAGGCGAACATACAATGATGGACAATTTATGTATATTTGCCTCTGACTACTTGCATTTGAGAGATTTTCCGAGAAACTTTTATCTCTCAGCCAAACTCACAGCAGGCTAGGCCAGTGCTAGAAGAAGCTTCCAATTGGCTCATCCACCCCCCCCCCTCCCCTATAACTATTCCCCAGGTGATTGCTGTAAATGAGAACGTGTTCTCCGTCATCTCACCTGGTAAAATAAGGGTTAAATAAATACAAAATAAACACACCACTTCCTGTAATGTGGGTTTTCTGTATGGAGCCTGGTTGGTTCTAGTCTCTAAGGTGGGTCTTCTGCCCTACTAGACAGGGTTTACCCTCCCTGGTCCTCCAGGTGAGCAATGTGAGGTGTGAGAATGGGCTCACAGTGTGCTCATTGTCTTCGCGCTCTCATGACCTTTCAATCCACTGACACAGACCAGGATCCTGCTGTGAGGTCCGCCCCACTCCACCTCTACCTCCCTTCACCCCCCTAAAAAAAAGGGCAGAGGATCCGCTCATTTCAAGTTTGTCTCGTTTTTTTTTGTCCGTGCACGAAACGGTGATATTAACATCTTGGATGGGAAAATGAGAACACCAAACTCAACTTCTTACTTCATGTTTTGTCTTCACTTGGACTTTTTTTTTGTTTTGACACGGATGTAATGTGTATCTTGGTTAAAGTTCTGCAGTCTTGATTGTTTGAAACCTGATTTTCTGCAAACTGTTGGCACGTCCATCCTCGTCCCTCAACTCCTGCATCTCTTCTCACCCGCTGTGTCCTCCGTAATGTCCAAACTCTCACGTGGCATGGACTTCGTGTGGCCATAGGGATGTTGCATGTTCATCTTTCCTCTTCTGCTGATTAGTCTTTGTTGGCGTCTGCACTACCATTTCCCACTGCTGCTTATTAATATGTCTTTCCAGAAAAAGGCATCCGTTTGAGTGAGGTTGTGGACGAGTTTCAGTGAAATGTGGTAATATAGTTATTTTTTTTCTCCTCTAGGTTCTGTCAGAGAACAATGCCCATGCCCAGCGACCTGGTAGACTATACTCTGAACACAAACTCACCCCAGGAGTAGGTAAGCATAATCACTGCTTTTAGGACGTTTGAAACAAATTTGCTCCAATTTATCACATTATTATTATTATTATTATTAACAAATGTAAAAATATGAAAATTCTCTATTTTTTTTTAAAGAATGTGATTTAGATGTTTCATTATATCCCTAGTTTTCAAATGTTTTAGTGTCTTCACGTTACTTTAGCACAACTTCAATGTGAGGGCAAATATTGGAAGTAACTTTTTTAGGATGTCAGATTTGTTCTGTACTGTATGTTTTCTGCCGCATCTAAAATCTTTGCTTTGTGTTGACGGAGCCTCAAGCACCTGAAGTATCATACACTGGCTGCTCTCTTCACAATTAATGATCAATTACTACATCTGTGATGTGGAGCTTGTTTTGATCAAGTAATACTGTCAACAAGCTGTTAAGCATACTTTAGACAAAGATTTTTGCCACACAACTAATACAGTGCTGACTCAATTTCTCATACATGCTGGTAATGTCCTTAGTGACCTAAAATGTTGTAGCCACAGCAAATTCTTAGCAAAATATTAGGGATTTGTTGCTGGCTACCATTTTAGATGTGGCTGTCCTACACCTTCATTCTGTTCTTTCACTTTTTTCTTCAGTTTTTATCTTTTTGTATCACTAAGTAACGCTTTGATATTACAAACTATCATGTTTGAATTGTGTTATTATTTATCTTCATTTGATCGTATTATTTGTGATGGTATCTAGTAGTTAGTAGTTTATGCCTGTGTATCGTACCAGGTTGTTGGCTCATAATTAGCTCTGCAATTAAGTTGACAGTTATCAAGATACGTAGCAACTGTATAATAGCCTAGTGGTTAGAGGACAGTACATAGTTATTAACTTGCAGTGACCTGGATCAGGTTTCCCAATAGCTTTGGAAATTAGGCTTTTACCAATGTTCTAACAATGCATCGTTCATAACGACCGAAGAAGCTGTAACATGCGTTACCCAAAACACCACGTGAATAACACTCGCTAAGTGCATCTTTACATTAGTTTCCCATAACATCACGTAGATAACACTCGCTAAGTGCGTCTTTACATTAGTTTCCCATAACATCACGTAGATAACACTCGCTAAGTGCATCTTTACATGCGTTTCCCATAACACCACGTAGATAACACTCGCTAAGTGCATCTTTACATGCGTTTCCCATAACACCACGTAGATAACACTCGCTAAGTGCGTCGTCGAGAGCATGTGTCAATACCGAAATGATTGAAAGAAGGCAGCGCTGATCTCTGATCAGTTTTCTCCATTCAAATTCTTACCCTGCCATTTTAGAATGAATGCGCAAAAATGACGCCAAACCAGCTCATGGAGAAACTATCACATGGCTGCAATAATTTGAGTCATCTTATTCTAATGGCTTACCCTATGATACTGCACTAAATCACAGATTTGGCACATCATTGCGCACATGTTTACGCATAATTTAAATGTATTGAGGCACAATTATATTAGCCTGCAATTAGAAAACTAACTCAATATGATTTAAATATTTAGGCCTGATAAGTAGTTTAAATGTTGTTGTTTTTTATCCTTGCTTGGCTAGTTTGTAACAATTGCTAACTTTGTATTTGTACTGTATATTGATATATTAAGATATTTGCGGTCAAAGATAGAATATGTGTTTCTGTCTATGTTTAGCAGAGATTTGTTGTGTAAGGGAGGGCAATAAATAATCGAACAACGCACTTAAATGTTATACAAGTGGTTTGAGGCAGTCTTTAAATTACAAGCATTTTCAAGTGCAAGTTTAGTAACAAAGGTTTTGGTCAACAGCTCGGAGATATAACATTGCTCCTAGGAAGGTTTTTACAATTATCCCAGGTCTATAATGTTGGCCCAAAAGTTAGGAATTACACCACCCCTCCTCCCCCTCCCACAAGGCCATCCTCATGCCAAGTGACATTACTGTCATTATGTGAAGGCTCTTATGAGGCTGCACAAGGTCTTTTTGTGGCAAGAATCTCCTAGAAATGCATGCTGCATGCATTCCAATGGTGTGGACCAAATGGTTGTTGTATGTATCTTCTCTTAACTCCCACCAGGGTCTCATTGTGCTGGTCTCTTTAGCACCATGGTGCTCGGGGCTTCCTCCAGTGCACCTAACCTACAAGATTATGCTCGCGCGCACCGTAAAAAGCTGACCTCTTCTGGCTTCTTAGATGGTATGTGCAAACACGCACACACATCTTTAAAAAAAAGATGAACCCTTGCTCATTTTTCTAAAGGAATCCTGTAATTTCCTCCTGTGTATTTCAATAGGAAATATATGAATGTATTCTGACACTTTGTGTCGGTCCCTCTAATTTACCGTATTGTGTTTTTGGACAGAAGCATAATTCATGTTATTGGGAGAAGAAATTGTAATAATCCATCTTTTTAGCTAATATGGTGAAGTCCATTGTTTTGGTAGTGAATTTAAGGTTTATTCATACAAAATAAGATGTATTTTTCCGGAGTTGTGCACAATGTTGCACTCAGTACTGATCCCCCCCTCATAACTTCTTTTGATAATCAAGGTCATATTAAAATATCTTACTTTCAATTCAAATAAATTGCGTGTCAAATATTCCGGTCTCAGAAATCTTGTACTATATCGATTTAGCTAGACAATGAGGTGTGAACATCCATTATTTCATTCATTACTCATTTAAAAATAATCAATTACTCAATGCAAACAATTTCTTATGGCTAGAATCCGAACCGGACATCTGCACATGTAACTAAGATGTAACTAAGCATTTGATTTCAAAGAGTTGCGTGTGCGGATCTCAAGTAAGGACTTGGCCCTCAATCACAATATACCTTCAATCAATTTAAATCATCAGTGATTTTTTTGTGGGGAAAATTTATTCTTTTGGAATTTGTATTAGAAATAAAAAATGTAAATGGAAAACTTTGTTCCTGTAGTTACTGTAGCTAGCTGTAAAGTGCATATGTAGTAATATGCTTGGAAAGTAGATCACAGCTGGAGACACCTCGTCATTTTTGGGGATATGGTTTTTACACGACAGGTAGCAAGTAAAAGTGTGTGAACGGTTACTAACTATCTGTAAATATCTTAAGCTAACTGGCTAATTAACTTAGCTAGCTGGCTAACTTTGGGGCGAAACAATTAACGTATTTACAGTTGGTTAGCTACCGCACCGCTCTTTGCTAGCAAACTTAATGCTCCCTTCAAAACTAGTAAAGTGTCTCCACTGTCTACATTTTGGCATCTCCACTTAACGACCATATTATTCAGTGTTGGGGTCCATTCCATTTCAATTCAGTCAATTATTAATTGGAATTGGAATTTCAGTTTACTTCCGGAATTGACTTAATTCAAATAGAATTGACCACATCCCTGGTTTTGTTGCCATATTACACTCTTCAAACAGCTGTCTACAAATACTTTTTATTGTAATTTTGTTATGAATATTGTCGTTGAATACGGTTTTTTGTAGTTTTCTTATGCTAGTCTTTGTAGCTTTTCTGTATATTTATGCATTATGGATCTTTCCAGACATTTTTGATAGAGCTTTTATTAAAACAGATAGCCCTATTCCACAAAGTTTGGAAAATTATTTTTCTATTATGCTGGCAGATCTGTGGAATAATAATATTTTTGTTTTTATTTGATTGCTCACCCAGTTTCAGAACGCTACGAAGTACTACATGTTATAGCACTTTTTCACAGACTGTTTCTCTGTTGTCATTTACATGGGCATTTGATTTCAAGCCGGAGTCATTCCACCTCAAAAAGCACAAGAAATAGGATTTCGCCGCCCACCATCTCAGATTGTTCTGAAATAATTTGTATAGTTCGAAACGGACAAGAATAGCTTTCCTGAAACTTTATTTTGTTGAAATACACTACGTTACCAAAAATATGTGGACACCTGCTCGTCAAATATCTCATTCCAAAATCACGAGTATTAATATGGAGTTGGTCCTCCTTTAGCTGCTGTAACAGCCTCCACTCTTCTGGGAAGGCTTTCCCCTAGATGTTGGAGTATTGCTGCAGGGTCTTGCTTCCATTCAGCCACAAGAGCATTAGTGAGGTAATCGCTGATGTTTGGTGATTAGGCCTGGCTCGCAGTTGCCGTTCCAATTCAACCCAAAGGTGTTCAATGGATTTGAGGTCAGGGCTCTGTGCAGGCCAGTCAAGTTTTTCCACACTAATCTTGACAAACTATTTCTGTATGGACCTCACTTTGTGCACGGGGGCATTGTCATGCTGAAACAGGAAAGGGAGTTCCCCAAACTGTTGCCACAAAGTTGGAAGCACAGAATATTCTAGAATGGCATTTGGCACCCGCCAAACCCGGATTCGTCCGTCAGACTGCCAGATGGTGAAGCGTAATTCATCACTCCAGAGAACGCGTTTCCACTGCTCCAGAGTCCAGTGGGGGCGAGCTTTACACCACTCCAGCTGACGCTTGGCATTGCGCATGGTGATCTTAGGCTTGTGTACAGCTGCTCGGCCATAAAAACCCATTTCATGAAGCTCCCGACGAACAGTTATTTGGCTGGTGTTAATTCCAGAGGCAGTTTGGAACTCGGTAGTGAGTATTGCAACTCAGGACGGACGATTTTTACGCCATGCGTGCTTCAGCACTAGGCGGTCCCCTTCTGTGAGCTTGTGTACAGCTCTAGCAGGGCAAACATTTGAGGAAGTGATTGTTGGAAAGGTGGCATCCTATGATGGTGCCACGTTGAAAGTCACTGAGCTTGGCCTCCCGAGTGGCGCAGGCGTCACTACTGCCTGTGGTTCGATCCGAATCCACTAATTTGAAAGGGTATCTACATACTTTTGTGTATATAGTGTAATTTGATATCTGAGCAATTAAGATAATTGATTGTACCCAAGTTGTCAATTTTTTTAATTTATAGGATTCATATAATCTTCAATAAATATAGTACCTAATATCTGATTTAGACCATAATTCTTCCTAACAATGAGTAAGACATGAGGAATCCAATAAAATGGTAAAAAGCCACCCACGGACACCCCACGCCGATCCCACCCCAACAACCTGTATACAGTATCAGGTCTCTGTTTGACAAGTAGTATGGATCTGCTACTTGGACTATTGCTTATTCATCATTTGTAGTGTATTCCCTGTGAATCGGGTGAATTTTGTTCTGAGAAATTGGCCATTGAAGTCGCTTGCATTGTTTACAATAAATTAGTTTTGCCCACTAGATGCCGCTGTTCCTGATGCTTTTATCCGTTTTGTTGGTGGTCTCTTGTGTTTATTAAATGGATCACAACATCTTCTTTGCAACTTTGGGTAGAAACACAATAGATTTTGCTCATGATGAAAATACATTGTGTGGTCATCCTCACAATAGAAACCAGTCCTCCATGAAAGTGATTCAGTTTGTCCTTCTCTTAGGCTTAACTTGTGTCCAGGAAACGGCCCCTTAGTGCGTTTTATTCCCTTAAAAAAAAAAGGTGTGGATTAGTTAGACCATTCCTGGCAAACAAGCAAACCATTAGGCTACATCAATTCTAATGGTTTCAATTGTAAAAGTCCCAAACACATACTCTATAGTATTTTTCTAAGGGTCATGGTATTGGGCTGGGTTTAATGGTAAATGTCACTAATCACACTAAATATTAGGAATGCAACGGTACACAGTATGTTGTCGAACCGTTCGGTACCCTCCCTATGGGGTTCAATACGCACACATGAACCGCGGAATTACGATATGCCTGTCATTTTCCTATATATTTCCAAAACTTGCTTATTGCGCTGCAGACTACACGCACGTTGTACATTCAGATCCACAGAACCAGACGCGCAGCTTGTGAACAGGCAAGGCAGGCAACTGCTTGGGGCTCCAGGCTGTTAGGGGGCTCCTGGGGGCTGACAGACTTTACTCCACAGCAATGTCTCAAAATGTGGCGACCGCAACCCCCTCCCCCTTAAACAACCAATGGACGATTTGCAATGACATCTCAGTAGGAAACTGCCCTAAAGGGGCCCCATGAAGAGAGGGGAAACAAACAAAAAATATTCTCTCAGCTCTAACGTGACAATGGCTAGCGAGACAGCGAGAAGTAAATTTGTCTTTCAAATCCGCTGTGTGGGAACATTTTGGATTCAGCGTGCAATACGATGACGAGGGTAAGAAGACCGTAAACAAAGAAAGTACAGTCTGCAAGCATTGCTTTGCCACTGTCAGTTACTCGAGTGGAAACACATCAAACATGATGTCATTTACGTGGCCATCACCCGGCCGTATCCCTTACAGGTGGAGCTGAAGCAAGGAGAGTCCACTCGTTAGCGAAAACACAACAATCTCTCGCTGCTGCCTTCCAACAACAATTTGCGACAAATTCAGAAAAACAAAGAAATAACAAAAGCAGTGGGGGTATTCATAGCCAAAGATTTGCAGCCCTATTCGGTGGTTACTGACTCGGGATTTCGTCACCTGATGATTTTTTTAAAACCGCGTTACAATGTCTCCTCCCGCACACATTTCAGTAGCAAAGTAATTCCCAAACTCTGTGAAACATCACGGAGAGAAATTGAAAAGGAATTGATACAGACATCCTATCTAGCTCTCTCCACGGATAGTTGGACCTCCAGAGGAACTCAAAGCAACCTCACTGTGACGGTTCACTATGTACTAGAGATGAAGAGCTATGTGTTGCAAACTCTTCCCTTGTATAAGAGTCATACAAACGCACACTTTACTTCAATACAAAGATCCCGAAACCGTACCGTTGCCCACAAACTGTGATACATACCAAACCATGGGTCTACTGAACCGTTGCATCCCTACTAAATATGGAGATGTGTTTTTCAATACAATTATTAGAAAACAACTGCCATGCAATGGTTTATAATTTCATTAGGGTTGTCACATTTTAGTCACAAACTCATTTCTCCATCAAAGTTTTGGGCTTGTATGAAAAGTATTTTGAAAATTGCATAGGGATAGCCCTCTGAGAGGCCACTTGTTGGACTGTTCAAGGAGAGTTGGGTTGCAGCTTTAGGTTTATAAGAGAAGGACAAACTGAATTGCTTTCATGGAGGACTGGCTTGAATTGTGAGGATGATCACACCATTAATTTTCATCATGAACCAAATCTATTGATTTTCTACCCAAAGTTGCAAAGAAAATGTTGTGTTCCACCAGCAAAGTGGATAAAAGGGTGTAGCGGCATTAACAGGAACAGTGCCATCTAGTGGTAAAAAATCAGTGTGAAAGTACCAGGTTATGGTAAATAATACAAGCAATTTCAATTAATAACAGGGGGAATAAAAACATAGCCAGATTTGCAGGAAATGCATTACAAAGGGTGAAGAAGCAATAAAACAAACCGCAGCTTCATACTACTATTCAAACGTAAGAGAAATTCTACTATATACAGGTTGTTGGGGTGGGATTGGCGCCGGGGTCCATGGGTCGCTTTTTGACCATTTTATTAGATTCCTCATGTCTTACTCAGTGATGGGGAAAAGTACACAATTGTCATACTTGAGTATAAGTAAAGATACCTTAACAGAAAATGACTCAAGTAAAAGTCACCCAGTAATATACTACTTGAGTAAAAGTCTAAAGGTATTTGGTTTGAAATATACTTTGTAAGTCGCTCTGGATAAGAGCGTCTGCTAAATGACGTAAATGTGAGTATCGGAAGTAAATGTAATTGCTAAAATGTACTTTAAGTATCAAAAGTAAAAGTATACATTTCAAATTCCTTATATTAGGCAAACCTGACGGTACGATTTTCATTTTTTTATTTAGGGATAGCCAGGGACACGCTCCAACATACATCATTTACAAACTATTAATTTATGTTTAGTGAGTCTGCCAGATCAGAGACGGTAAGGATGACCAGGGATGTGAATTGGACCATTTTCCTGTCCTGCTAAGCATTCAAAATGTAACAAGTACTTTTGCATGTTAGGGAAAAAGTACGTTATTTTCTTTAGGAATGTAGTGAAGTAAAAGTAGTCAAAAATATAAATAGTGAAGTTAAAGTACAGATTCTTCCAAAAACGACTTAGGTAAAAATACTTTAAAGAACTACTTAAGTACTTTACACCACTGGTCTTACTCAGTGGTAGGAAGTTTGATCCAAATCGAATGTTGGGTACTATACTGTATTTGTTGAATATTATGTGAATCCCACAAATCAAAAGGGCAGATTTGGGTGCACTGAAATTATAAGAGATTAATTTAAAACAAAATAATGTTTCAGGAATGCTATTCTTATCTGTTTATAACTACAGAAATAATTTCAGAACAATCTGAGATGATGGGTGTCATGGCTTGCTGAAATAAAGTAAACCATCTGTTTGAGTCATGAAGAAAATCCTAATTTCTAAGATTATGGCTGTCAAAAATGAACAGCTTTTCCTTTAGTTTGAAGCAAATTGATCAGGATCATCAAACTTTTAATTGATTAACCCATAAAATCCAGGATTCTTTGCGCAGTCACATAGAATGTATCCTATTTGTAATAATTTATAGCAGTGGAAAGATGCTGAAGTACCAGCAAGGTAATTGTAGAAAAACGGCAGGCAGGTGGTGAACGTACAGAGGCTACAGTAGATGTGGTTTGGGTTGGATTCTGCCATATGCAAGGTCCAATGAAGTGTGGGACCAACAGGTGTCCATTGGCCTTTCTAGAGATGTTTCCGTCAACACCCCCCTCCCCCCGACTTTTCATTTCTTCAGCAGATAACCATAACAATTGTTAATCTTCACAAACTTTGCTCTGGCTGAGAGAATCCCAACAGTTAACACACTACTAAAACAAACGCTCCGTTTCCCACCCTTCTCACCTGCATGCCTTCTAATACTTGATTTCTTTTGCCTTTTCCTAACCTCTATTTCTGTTAGCTGTTGTACATTTCAGGTACCTGTTTTTCTCTTTCTCAGAGGCCACGCGTGGGTCTGCTGTAAAACGATTTTCTATCTCATTTGCGCGACACCCAACCAATGGTATGTTTGCTTTTGTTAATTAAGATGCATCCTTACCTCATCCCTGTTGTCATTTTGGTCTGGATAGAGTCTTCCCTCCTCATGAGACCCTCTGCTAGTGTCAAAGCAGTGCACATGGAATGTGATCCTAAATATTGAGACTTCTGAATGCTCATGCAGCCCTCCAAGACCATGTGCTTCTTTTGTTCGCCTGAAAATTCCTCCTGTTTGTCACCCTATAGTTTAGGATTACATGGAGCTATTTTGTGACTAGCTAGACCTGTCCCCTGCTTATCTGTTCATTTTAATAGTCGCAGTGCTGTAGTTTGTTTGGTTTGAATATAGCCTTCAATGTTTTCTTGATGACTTTTGTTGTGTCGGAGTTGGGTGACTGTATCACAACAATGTTGCCTATCTAAATGTTCCTTTAGACGTATGGCATATGGTTATACCGTTGATCTAGTCAAATATGGTAAGGCTGCTAATCTAGGCAAATGTAGTAATGCTTTTAGTCTATGGCAAATGTAGAAATGCTTTTAGTCTATGGCAAATATAGCAATGCTGACAATCTAGTCAAATATAGTAATGCTGCTAATCTAGTCAAATTTAGCTATAGTATCTATTGCACTTTTATATTTTTTTTATGTAAAGGCAACTTTTTACATCAATGTGATATCTGGGATTAATATTTTATTACATTTGGGCCGCATAAACCTGTCAGTCACCTCAGCTTGTGGTTAACGCTGTAATTTTGATGCAACAAAATATGATTTTGTATTTAAAGTACATTCTTTGTACATTAAACCAATTTGCACTAATTTGATCATTTTGGATTATCGTTTTTTTTCTGCTTTTCTAAATGGGTCAGTCTTTTCCAGTATGTTCTGTGGTAAGTGTTTTATTATGTTTAATTTACCCATTTTTAGCTTGTCTGAACGTTGTTTGGTGTTTTTAGTTCATATAGATTTCTGTTGTGTATAGTTCAGCTTCCTTTATCTTTCTCAGTTTTCAGTCTAGACCTCCACAGTCTCTTAAACATAGTCTTCCCTGTTTTCTCCTTTCCTCAGACCCTTGGCTATGGAAATACCTTGAGTAGCTGTGTGCTTTAGTTCTGCCCCTCAGAACACTTTTGCTCATGAAAATGATATTGATATTTGGTGCTATTGACAGGTGCTATCTATGATAAATAATCTAAGCCACAGCCATACAGTACATGTCCTACAGTCCAAAAAGGTTTAGTATATTTATTGATAAAATATTAAGATTTGTTATCATTGTTACTGTGAATTTCAAGCATATACAGTACCAGTCAAAAGTTTGGACACACCTACTCAAGGATTTTTCTTTATTTTTACTATTTTCTACATTGTAGAATACTAGTGAAGACATCAAAACAATGAAATAACACAGTAGGACTCATGTAGTAACCAAAAAAGTGTTAAACAAATCAAATATATTTTATATTTGAGGTTCTTCAAAGTAGCCACCCTTTGCCTTGATGACAGCCTTGATGACAGCATTGCACAATCTTGGCATTCTCTCAACCAGCTTCACCTGGAATGCTTTGAATAGGTGTGTCCAAACTTTTCACTGGTACTTTATATATTTACTTAATATACAGTTGAAGTCGGAAGTTTACTTACACTTAGGTTGGAGTCATTAACTCGTTTTTCAACCTCTCCACAAATGTCTTGTTGACAAACTATAGTTTTGGCAAGTCAGTTAGGACATCTACTTTATGCATGACATAAGTAATTTTTCCAACAATTGTTTACAGACAGATTATTTCACTTATAATTCACTGTATTCCAGTGGGTCAGAAGTTTACATACACTAAGTTGACTGTGCCTTTTTAACAGCTTGGAAAATTCCAGAAAATGATGTAATGGCTTTAGAAGCTTCTGATAGGCTAATTGACATCATTTGAGTCAATTGGAGGTGTACCTGTGGATGTATTTCAAGGCCTACCTTCAAACTCAGTGCCTCTTTGCTTGACATCATGGGAAAATAAAAAAAAACAGCCAAGACCTCAGGAAAAAGAATTGTAGACCTCCACAAGTCTGGTTCATCCTTGGGAGCAGTTTCCAAACGCCTGAAGGTACCACGTTAATCTGTAGAAATAATAGTACGCAAGTATAAACACCATGGGACCACGCAGCCGTCATACCGCTCAGGAAGGAGACGTGTTCTGTCTCCTAGAGATGAATGTACTTTGGTGCGAAAAGTGCAAATCAATCCCAGAACAACAGCAAAGGACCTTGTGAAGATACTCGAGGAAACAGGTACAAAAGTACCTATATCCACATTAAAACGAGTCCTATATCGACATAACCTGAAAGGCCGCTCAGCAAGGAAGAAGCCACTGCTCCAAAACCGCCATAAAAAAGCCAGACTACGGTTTGCAACTGCACATGGGGACAAAGATCGTACTTTTTGGAGAAATGTCCTCTGGTCTGATGAAACAAAAAATAGAACTGTTTGGTCATAATGACCATCGTTATGTTTTGAGGAAAAAGGGGAAGGCTTGCAAGCCGTAGAACATCATCCCAACCGTGAAGCACGGGGGTGGCAGCATCATGTTGTGGGGGTGCTTTGCTGCAGGAGGGAGTGGTGCACTTCACAAAATAGATGTAATCATGAGAATGGAAAATTATGTGGATATATTGAAGCAATATCTCAGGACATCAGTCAGGAAGTTAAAGCTTGGTCGCAAATGGGTCTTCCAAATGGACAATGACCCCAAGCATACTTCCAAAGTTATGGCAAAATGGCTTAAGGACAACAAAGTCAAGGTATTGGAGTGGCCATCACAAAGCCCTGACCTCAATCCTATGGAAAATGTGTGGGCAGAACTGAAAAAGAGTGTGCGAGCAAGGTCTTCAAACCTGACTCAGTTACACCAGCTCTGTCAGGAGGAATGGGCCAAAATTCACCCAACTTATTGTGGGAAGCTTGTGGAAGGCTACTTGAAATATTTGACCCAAATGAAACAATTTAAAGGCAATGCTACCAAAAACTAATTGAGTGTATGTAAACTTCTGACCCACTGGGAATGTGATGAAAGAAATAAAAGCTGAAATAAATCATTCTCTCTACTATTATTCTGACATTTCACATTCTTAAAATAAAGTGGTGATCCTAACTGACCTAAGACAGGACATTTTTACTAGGATTAAATGTCAGGAATTGTGAAAAACTGAGTTTAAATGTATTTGGCTAAGGTGTATGTAAACTTCCGACTTCAACTGTATTTTTCTTGTTATAGGGAAAATTAGAAGTTTAATAAGAAAGGGGGATGATCCAATCTATACCTTTTCCTGAGGGATCATATAGTGTAACTACTGTGTTATACATCCCTGCAAATATTTTCACATTTGGCCAACAAATAAGGTTTTGTTGATAAAGGAAATCTAATATTTTTTATATGAATTTACATCATATCCCAAAATGTGTCTTTCTACAGAGTACCGAGGTTTTTCATCCATGGTGTGTTAGACTCATTGGGGGGTATTCATACAAATAAATATGTGGTTATTACCTCAAATGCTAAGCTCAATTGATTTTAGCTATATATTTAGCAAACATATTTTGTTCTATGAATTGCCTCAATGACATGCAAATGGGGAAGATTTTGATGCTGTTATTAGTGATCATAAAAATGTCCCCTTTTGCCCTCCGTTGTATTAACCAGAGAAGCCATGCTCATCGTAACATACTAACCGAAAATGTTTTCTGCATCATCACCTTTGTCTGCAGTGTCTCAGACACATTTATTTGCGCTTTGGTGTTAGTGTAATGCCTAAATATTATTTTCTCAGTTACTTGTTACCTTCTCAGCTGTCAAATTCGACATACTTTGGAAACTGAATCTACCACAGCTCTTTGTCATGAAAATACACACTAATGTTAAAAACCTGAAGTATTATTTATATATTAATGCAATAATTTAGAAAATAAGTATATCTAACCAATTCCAATTGTATACAGTGCATTCGGAAAGTATTCAGACCCCTTGATTTTTTACACATATTGTTACGTTACAGCCTTATTCTAAAATTGATTTAAATGTTTTCCCCTTCATCAATCTACACACAATACCCCATGATGACAAAGCAAAAACAGGTTTTTAGACATATTTGCAAATATATTAAAAATGGAAATATTACGTTTACATAATTATTCAGACCCTTTACTCAGTACTTTGTTGAAGCACCTTTTGCAGGGATTACAGCCTAGTCTTCTTGGGTATGACGCTACAAGCTTGGCACACCTATATTTGGGGAGTTTCTCCCATTCTTCTCTGCAGATCCTCTCAAGCTCTGTCAGGTTGGAAGGGGAGCGTCGCTGCACAGCTATTTTCAGGTCTCTCCAGAGATGTTCAATCGGGTTAAAGTACAGGCTCGGGCTAGGCCGCTCAAGGACTTTCAGAGACTTGTCCCAAAGCCACTCCTGCGTTGTCGTGGCTGTGTAGTTAGGGTTGTTGTCCTTTTGGAAGGTGAACCTTCGCCCCAGTCTGAGGTCATGAGCACTCTGAAGCAGGTTTTCATTAAGGATCTCTCTCTTTTGTCAATGATCTCTCTCTTTCATCAAGGATCTCTTTGTACTTATCTCTCTGTGCTCCGTTCATCCTTCCCTCAATCCTGACTAGGCTCCCAGTCCCTGCTGCTGAAAAACATCCCCACAGCATGATGCTGCCACCGCCATGCTTCACCGTAGAGATGGTGCCAGGTTTCCTCCTGATGTGACGCTTGGCATTCAGGCCAAAGAGTTCAATCTTGGTTTCATCAGACCAGAGAATCTTGTTCCTCATGGTCTGAGAGTCTTTGCATGCCTTTTGGCAAACTCCAAGCCGGCTATCATGTGCCTTTTACTGAGGAGTTGCTTCCGTCTGGCCACTCTACCATAAAGGCCTGATTGGTGGAGTGCTGCAGAGATGTTTGTCTTTCTGGAAGGTTCTCCCATCTCCACAGAGGAACTCTGGAGCCAGAGTCTGAGTGACCATCGGGTTCTCGGTCACCTCCCTGACCAAGGCCCTTCTCCGCCAGTTTCTCAGTTTGGCCGCGCGACCAGCTCTAGGAAAGAGTCTTGGTGGTTCCAAACTTCATCCATTTAAGAATGATGGAGGCCACTGGGGACCTTCTATGCTGCAGAAATGTTTTGGTACCCTTCCCCAGATCTGTTCTTTGACACAATCCTGTCTTGGAGCTCTACAGACAATTCCTTTGACCTCATGGCTTGGTTTTTGCTCTGACATGCACTGTCAACTGTGGGACCTTATATAGACAGGTATGTGCCTTTCCAAATATTTTCCAATCAATTGAATTTATCGCAGGTGGACTCCAAGTTGTAGAAACTTCTCAAGGATGATAAATGGAAACCGGATGCACCTGAGCTCAATTTCGAGTCACATAGCAACGGGTCTGAATACTTATGTAAATAAGGTATTTCTGTTTTTTATTTTGAATACATTTTTTTTTTTTAATCTAGCAACCTGTTTTTCGCTTTGTCATTATGAGGTATTGTGTGTAGATTGAGGACTTTTTCAAATGTAATTAATTAATACATTTTTGAGGAAGGCTGTAATGTAACAAAATGTGGGAATATTCAAGAGCCCTGAATTCACTCATTAGCCACAGTCACTAATCGATTACCACTTAAGAATAATGCTAGACCCGCCAAAGAGCAAGCCAAGTGGAAAAAGAGATGAAAAAGAAAGTAGCCCCATATTCTTTTATATGTATTGTCATTTCTAAAACGTCTTAAATATTTGCCATGTATGTACATTAATGCCATTTTCTTACACTATGGTATTTTATTAAATGTGCATTATGCAGATATCGCCCCACCATTTCCTGGTTGCTAAAATTCTAATAGTTCTCCTAATTTCAATTTGTGGCAAAACAAGCAAGAATCATTATACCATCTAAACCACTGTGAAAATATTTTCAATAACCACAAATATTGTATTTTCAGCTTTTTTGAAGCTGGTGTACAAACGGAAAGTAAAAGATGCAAAAATGAAACTTAAGAACAGGAATCATAGAAATGGCACACAGAACAGATCTACCGCTTCTTGCTTCCAATGAGTGATAGATCTATAACTCATATTTTTATGCAAATTTCATCAGGTTGCCCAAAAAGTTACAACTTGTAGCTTTTAAATCAAATGTAAAATTTTTATTTTTTTTTAAAAGTCAGCTTTTCTCCTGAACGATATTGTGGTGTTTGTTAGACCACTTTGTTGAATCTCGCCCCAACGTCCATCAAAGGCTTTAGGGCTATATAAACCAAACTGTAATCCCAACTAGGTTAAGTTAACATTCACTCTTGTGTTTCTTCTCATCCTGGCTGTGACAGTCGTGATGGGTATTGCTTTCAGTGGGATATACTTTGTGTCATACATCTGCCTGCATCCTACAGTATTCACCTCAATCAGATCTGCTTTTTGTCGGTAGTGTTTTATTTTGTTTGCTGTCACTTGGAGATAATGGAAGCCTTGTGATTTTTGTCTGCCGATTTCAAATAATACAATGTTCTCTGTCATGAGTAGTCTCCAGAGGGCTTGTAGTGTTCTCCGTATTGTCGGCTTGTCATCTGGAGGCGTTTCCACCCTCTAGGTTTTGAGCTGTACTCCATGGTTCCGTCCATATGCCCCCTGGAGACCCTGCACAACTCGCTCTCGCTGAAACAGATAGACGACTTCCTGGCTTCCATCGCTGCATCCCATGAGTCACTCCTGGACATCTCTGCCTCCTCCCCAGGTACGTATCGCTGCTCATCGTACAGTACAAATGATCAACGATAATTTGTTGCCGCTCGCATCTCAATGTCTTTTTTTGTGTTCGACAGCTGCGAAGAAAACTCCTTTGAACACTTACACTCCTGCAAAGATATTGCCCTGCCCTTTCACACAAGGCAAGAAGAATGTGGACAAGGCTGCAACTGGTAAACGATTTAGTGTTGATTACCCATCACTTGCTATAGTAGTACTGTAACTAATTGGCTTGCTCTGTTTGTGTACTCTTTATTTGACCATTCTTTGGGCTATTCCAGCATTATAGATGTGACATAAGAAATAAAGCAAATACGCTTTTTGCTCCTGAGTGGCGCAGAGGCCCGCAGCACTGCTTCTCAGTGCTAGAGGCGTCACTACAGACCCTGGTTTGATTTCAGGCTGCATCACAACCGGCCGTGATTGGGAGTCCCATAGCACGGGGCGCAATTGACACAGCGTCGTCCGGGTTTGGCCAGGGTAGGCCGTCATTGTAAATAAGAATTTGTTCTTAACTGACTTGCCTAGTTAAATAAATAAAAATGGATGTGACATATATTTTCGTACAAGATTTCAGGGGAGACTGAACATATTAACATATTAGCAAAAAGTCTGAGTTTGTAAGTCTTTTAGAATGAAAGGCTTGACTGAACACAAAAACAACAATTTTGAAAAGATTTTCTTGCATTATTACTTTGGAGAGGAGAAGCGACGATTATGAATGTGACACACTATGTTATGGATGTGACACTCTCCGTTATGGATGTGACAATCTGAAAGTGTTGTCATCTGGAATGTTTTTTAGAATGTCAACAGAAGTGGAACTACATAATTGTGGTCCAGAATACTGAATGGTATTCTGCACCATAGGCTAATAATGCAAGGCAACACTCCGAACAGAGTATTTAAATAAATATATCAATGACCATTACTAGTTGAATGTAGACATGAGACAATTTTTTATTCTCTTCTATTTTTTTTATTTTCTTAAAAGCGTGGATCAGCTTTAATATTGCGGATAGATTGTAGCTTCCATCAAAGTAATTGTCTGCATCATTTCCAATCTCCCATGTATTTTCGGGGTAAATATATTTATATATATATATACACTACCGTTCGAAAGTTTGAGGTCACTTAGAATTGTCCTTGTTTTTGAAAGAAAAGCAAATTTTTTGTCCATTTAAAATAACATTAAATTGATCAGAAATACAGTGTAGACATGTTGTAAATGACTATTGTAGCTGGAAACGGCTGCTTTTTAATGGAATATCTACATAGGGGTTACAGAGGCCCATTACAGTGAGGGGAAAAAAGTATTTGCTCCCCTGCTGATTTTGTATGTTTGCCCACTAACAAAGAAATGATCAGTCTATAATTTTAATGGTAGGTTTATTTGAACAGTGAGAGACAGAATAACAAAAAATCCAGAAAAACGCATGTCATAAATGTTATCAAATGATTTGCATTTTAATGAGGGAAATAAGTATTTGACCCCTCTCAATCAGAAAGATTTCTGGCTCCCAGGTGTCTTTTATACAGGTAACGAGCTGAGATTAGGAGCACATTCTTAAAGGGAGTGCTCCTAATCTCAGTTTGTTACCTGTATAAAAGACACCTGTCCACAGAAGCAATCAATCAATCAGATTCCAAACTCTCCACCATGGCCAAGACCAAAGAGCTCTCCAAGGATGTCGGGGACAAGATTGTAGACCTACACAAGGCTGGAATGGGCTACAAGACCATCGCCAAGCAGCTTGGTGAGAAGGTGACAACAGTTGGTGCGATTATTCGCAAATGGAAGAGGCACAAAAGAACTGTCAATCTCCCTCGGCCTGGGGCTCCATGCAAGATCTCACCTCGGGGAGTTGCAATGATCATGAGAACGGTGAGGAATCAGCCCAGAACTACACAGGAGGATCTTGTCAATGATCTCAAGGCAGCTGGGACCATAGTCACCAAGAAAACAATTGGTAACACACTACGCCGTGAAGGACTGAAATCCTGCAGCGCCCGCAAGGTCCCCCTGCTCAAGAAAGCACATATACATGCCCGTCTGAAGTTTGCCAATGAACATCTGAATGATTCAGAGGACAACTGGGTGAAAGTGTTGTGGTCAGATGTGACCAAAATGGAGCTCTTTGGCATCAACTCAACTCGCCGTGTTTGGAGGAGGAGGAATGCTGCCTATGACCCCAATAACATCATCCCCACTGTCAAACATGGAGGTGGAAACATTATGCTTTGGGGGTGTTTTTCTGCTAAGGGGACAGGACAACTTCACCGCATCAAAGGGACGATGGACGGGGCCATGTACCATCAAATCTTGGGTGAGAACCTCCTTCCCTCAGCCAGGGCATTGAAAATGGGTCGTGGATGGGTATTCCAGCATGACAATGACCCAAAACACACGGCCAAGGCAACAAAGCAGTGGCTCAAGAAGAAGCACATTAAGGTCCTGGAGTGGCCTAGCCAGTCTCCAGACCTTAATCCCATAGAAAATCTGTGGAGGGAGTTGAAGGTTCGAGTTGCCAAACGTCAGCCTCGAAACCTTAATGATTTGGAGAAGATCTGCAAAGAGGAGTGGGACAAAATCCCTCCTGAGATGTGTGCAAACCTGGGTGGCCAACTACAAATCAAATCAAATGTATTTATATAGCCCTTCTTTAATCAGCTGATATCTCAAAGTGCTGTACAGAAACCCAGCCTAAAACCCCAAACAGCAAGCAATGCAGGTGTAGAAGCACAGTGGCTAAGAAAAACTCCCTAGAAAGACCAAAACCTAGGAAGAAACCTAGAGAGGAACCAGGCTATGAGGGGTGGCCAGTCCTCTTCTGGCTGTGCTGGGTGGAGATACAAGAAAAGTCTGACCTCTGTGATTGCCAACAAGGGTTTTGCCACCAAGTACTAAGTCATGTTTTGCAGAGGGGTCAAATACTTATTTCCCTCATTAAAATGCAAATCAATTTATAACATTTTTGACATGCGTTTTTCTGACATTTTTTGTTGTTATTCTGTCTCTCACTGTTCAAATAAACCTACCATTAAAATAATAGACTAATCATTTCTTTGTCAGTGGGCAAACGTACAAAATCAGCAGGGGATCAAATACTTTTTTCCCTCACTGTATCAGCAACCATCACTCCTGTGTTCCAATGGCACGTTGTGTTAGCTAATCCAAGTTTATCAGTTTTAAAAGGCTAATTGATCATTAGAAAACCCTTTTGCAATTATGTTAGCACAGCTGAAAACTGTTCTGATTAAAGAAGCAATAAAACTGGCCTTCTTTAGACTAGTTGAGTATCTGGAGCGTCAGCATTTGTGGGTTCGATTACAGGCTCAAAATGGCCAGAAATGAATAACTTTCTTCTGAAACTCGTCAGTCTATTCTTGTTCTGAGAAATGAAGGCTATTCCGTGTGAGAAATTGCCAGGAAACTGAAGAACTCGTACAACGCTGTGTACTACTCCCTTCACAGAACAGAGCAAACTGACTCTAACCAGAATAGAAAGAGGAGTGGGAGGCCCCGGTGCACAACTGAGCAAGAGGACAAGTACATTAGCGTGTCTAGTTTGAGAAACCGATGTCCTTTACTGGCAGCTTCATTAAATAGTACCCGCAAAACACCAGTCTCAACGTCAACAGTGAAGAGGTGACTCCGGGATGCCGGCCTTCTAGGAAGAGTTGCAAAGAAAAAGCCATATCCCAGACTGGACAATAAAAAGAAAAGACCAAGATGGGCAAAAGAACACAGACACTGGACAGAGGAACTCTGCCATTATCCCGGATTTCTATTTGCCATATATTTTTCAACTGTACTGAACCTTTCTATTCTCATAGTTTCTACAGATTGTAAATTAAAGAAACATTTTTGCTAAAATAATTATATTATTGATCGATTGACTGACTTTTCAAATCACCCTGTATTGCCTTCTGCAGCGTTAGCTCTAGGTAAATGTTGCAATTCTTCAGCCATTCCTAGACCTGTGACCAAAAACGAGCTACATATGGACAATACCAAAATAAATGATCTAATGACTCTGCCTCCTTGCAGCAAAATCTGCAGAACTGGGAAGGTTGTATCCCCTATATAAACTCATCAAAAAAAGAAATGTCGTCTCACTGTTAACTGCGTTTATTTTCAGCAAACTTGACGTGTAAAGATTTGTATGAACATAACAAGATTCAACAACTGAGACATAAACTGAACAAGTTCCACAGACATGTGACTAACAAATGGAATAATGTGTCCCTGAACAAAGGGGGGGGGGGTCAAAATCAAAAGTAAGTCAGTATCTGGTGTGGCCACCAGCTGCATTAAGTACTGCAGTGCATCTCATGGAATCTGCCAGATTTGCCCGTTCTTGCTGTGAGATGTTACCCCACTCTTTCACCAAGGCACCTGCAAGTTCCCGGACATTTCTGGGGGGAATGGCCCTAGCCCTCACCCTCCGATCTAACAGGTCCTAGACATGCTCAATGGGATTGAGATCCGGGCTCTTCGCTGGCCGTGGCAGAACACTGACATTCCTGTCCTGCAGGAAATCACGCACTGGACGAGGAGTATGGCTGGTGGCATTGTCATGCTGGAGGGTCATGTCAGGATGAGCCTGCAGGAAGGGTACCACATGAGGGAGGAGGATGTCTTCCCTGTAACGCACAGCGTTGAGATTGCCTGCAATGACAAGCTCAGTCTGATGATGGTGTGACACACCGCCCCAGACCATGACAGACCCTCCACCTCCAAATCGATCCCGCTCCAGAGTACAGGCCTCGGTGTAACGCTCATTCCTTCGACTATAAACGCGAATCCGACCATCACCCCTGGTGAGACAAAACCGTGACTCGTCAGTGAAGAGCACTTTTTGCCAGTCCTTTCTGGTCCAGCGACGGTGGGTTTGTGCCCATTGGCGACGTTGTTGCCGGAGATGTCTGGTGAGGACCTGCCTTAGAATAGGCCTACAAGCCCTCAGTCCAGCCTCTCTCAGCCTATTGCAGACAGTCTGAGCACTGATGGAGGGATTGTGCGTTCCTGGTGTAACTCGGGCAGTTGTTGTTGCCATCCTCTCCCTGTCCCGCAGGTGTGATGTTCGGGTGTACCGATCCTGTGCAGGTGTTGTAACACGTGGTCTGCCACTGTGAGGACGATCAGCTGTCCGTCCTGTCTCCCTGTAGCGCTGTCTTAGGCGTCTCACAGTACGAACATTGCAATTTATTGCCCTGGCTACATCTGCAGTCCTCATGCCTCCTTGCAGCATGCCTAAGGCACGTTCACGCAGATGAGCAGGAATCCTGGGCATCTTTCTTTTGGTGTTTTTCAGAGTCAGTAGAAAGGCCTCTTTAGTGTCCTAAGTTTTCATAACTGTGACCTTAATTGCCTACCATCTGTAAGCTGTTAGTGTCTTAACGACCGTTCCACAGGTGCATGTTCATTAATTGTTTATGGTTCATTGAACAAGCATGGGAAACTGTGTTTAAACCCTTTACAATGAAGATCTGTGAAGTTATTTGGATTTGTACGAATTATCTTTGAAGGACAGTGTCCTTATAAAGGGACGTTTCTTTTTTTTGCCGAGTTTATATAACATTCTATTGGTTGCAATAATTTGGTATAATTTAAATTGAAAAAATTCAGTTTTGAATCCGGCGTCGTTTTGCATGTCAATTCATAAACCATGTGCCATGGAATTGGTACATCGAAAATCTCTTCCCAACTATTTAGCTATTTATATTGCACAGCTGTCAGAGTTCCTTACTTTTTCCCCCTTTCACTTGCCTCTTCCATTTTTGCTGTAATGCTGCAATTAGTTGGTTGTAATGGACATGAGATTATTTGTATTACACCTTTTCTGAAATATTGTGTAATGTAAATGTAAAATAGACATGAATATGCAAATGAAGCTATTTGGTATTTTTGGGGGGATCCCCACTAGCTGTTGGGGGGATCCCTACTGGCTGTTGCTATAGCAGCAGCTACTCTTCCTGGGGTCCACACAAAACATGAAACATGACATAATACAGAACATTAATAGACAAGAACAGCTCAAGGACAGAACTATATCAATTTTTAAAAAGGCACACGTAGCCTACATATCAATACATACACACACTATATAGGTCAATTAGGGGAGAGGCGATGTGAGGTTTTGCTTTATCTGTTTTTTGACATGTGCCTACTGTTAGTCTGCACTCCAAAATATAATTAGGAACGTGGTTTTGATAATTAGGAACGTGGTTTCATTCTGAAATGATTGACAAGTTTTTCTCAGGTTGACCTTCCGCTGCAACTTTTTTCCTTATTTTTCAGTCACAATGTTCTTGTGAATGGAGAATGCCAAGTTGAAACATCTGATAGCTCAGTAACAGCTGGAGATTAACTCTACAATTTGAGATGAACTGAAGTCCATTTCACCAGCGGTGTGAGCTATGCTCACAGTTGACCATGCTCATTGCGCTTCCTTTTCTCCTTCACAGGGATCGGCTCATCGCCCACCAAAGATCCCCGGTCTGGCCCTGCCGACCCTTCCCCAAACGCTGCAGCCGGGGATAAAGCATCCCAGCCGTCCCCTTCTCAGCCCATCACAGAAAGCAAAGCAGCCCTGCAATCCTCCTCTGAGGACCTGGAACCTCCTGCTGGACTCTCAGCCACCCAGAACCCAGCAACTAAACACGCCTCCAAAGACAAACTGGAAGCCTCAACCCCTGACAAATGGGTCAAGCAGACTCTGCAGCATGATGCCCAAAGTTGCAAAGTGCCACCACAAACCCAGAGTGGTGACGTGTCTCCACAAGCCCCTGCCCAAGGTGCACCAAGTGGCAAAGTCCCTTCAAAGAACCCTACCCAAGATAACCTGACTTGTAAAATGTCCCCACACTCACCTTCTAAAAAAATCCAAACGTTTACCCAGGATGCACCAAGTGGTAAAGTAACACCACAAGCCCCTTCCCTAGACCCCACAGAAAAAGGGTCCAAAACTTCACCCCATGACAAAGTTCACCAGGGACTGAATTCTAAAGGTACTCTTGGAGAAGGTGCCATGTCTTTCACCACCAGCAAGGAAAGGGAGGCAAAGCTGGACTCCAAATAAACAAATGTTCTGTTCAAGGTCAAAACAGTGTTGCAATTGTTACATAATTAGGATTAGATTAACCAGAAATCACAATCTCATCTAGACTAGGGTTATTTGTTACAAAATGCTCTTACTCTTTTAGCTGAGCTTACAACATGTTAATTTCATGAAGTTTCAATGTTTCTGGGGGGGTGTCACTGTTGCACAGTGTGTGTAAAAGGCACACTTACCTAAGACATGCAATGTGTTTGTGATTGTCTCTGCTACTGTATGACTGCTTCCCATTTGATTCACCTGTTGTTAGTGTCTTGTATATTTTAATGTAATGCCAATGTATAGAATTTAAATGTTGAATATTCTGCTGCCTACATCTCGCTGGATTCCAGAACTGAGACTAATGGAATGGATGTTCTGGCTCATCTTGAGTCTACAAGGTCCAAGCCATGTTTTTAAAGGGTCAGATAAAATATACCTGTTTCCTGTACAGGGTACATATGTTTTTCACCTATATTTTCAGACCTACTCTGAGCTTGCACTTCATTTCCCATTCATGAAACTGGAATCAGAAGTGTCTGCCTTGTGCACACTGTAATGACCATAGTTTTCACTCTTTATTACATTGTAATCAAACATATAATTGTTGTGTATGTATGTGTATATATATATATATTCAGAATAAAATTCAGGGAAAATCCTAATCTTTGGTTTAACTGTCACTTCATTAGTTCTTTACTTCAAGCTGTGCAACAACTGTCATTATTGGGTCTATTTGTCTGTGAAAACCATTTTATTTTTATTTATTTTTGGTGTGAGAGGTACAATTATGGAAATATTGCTCTAGATAATGTTATTCCCACAGTATATACAGTGGGGCAAAAAAGTATTTAGTCAGCCACCAATTGTGCAAGTTCTCCCACTTAAAAAGATGAGAGATTCCTGTAATTTTCATCATAGGTACACTTAAAAAGAAATCCAGAAAATCACATTGTAGGATTTTTAATGCATTTATTTGCAAATTATGGTGGAAAATAGTATTTGGGCAATAACAAAAGTTTCTCAATACTTTGTTATACACCCTTTGTTGGCAATGACACAGGTCAAACGTTTTCTGTAAGTCTTCACAAGGTTTTCACACACTGTTGCTGGTATTTTGGCCCATTCCTCCATGCAGATCTCCTCTAGAGCAGTGATGTTTTGGGGCTGTCGCTGGGCAACACGGACTTTCAACTCCCTCCAAAGATTTTCTATGGGGTTGAGATCTGGAGACTGGCTAGGCCACTCCAGGACCTTGAAATGCTTCTTACGAAGCCACTCCTTCGTTGCCCGGGCGGTGTGTTTGGGATCATTGTCATGCTGAAAGACCCAGCCACGTTTCATCTTCAATGCCCTTGCTGATGGAAGGAGGTTTTCACTCAAAATTTCACGAAACATGGCCCCGTTCATTCTTTCCTTTACACGGATCAGTCGTCCTGGTCCCTTTGCAGAAAAACAGCCCCAAAGCATGATGTTTCCACCCCCATGCTTCACAGTAGGTATGGTGTTCTTTGGATGCAACTCAGCATTCTTTGTCCTCCAAACATGACGAGTTGAGTTTTTACCAAAAAGCTCTATTTTGGTTTCATCTGACCATATGACATTCTCCCAATCCTCTTCTGGATCATCCAAATGCTCTCTAGCAAACTTCAGACGGGCCTGGACATGTACTGGCTTAAGCAGGGGGACACGTCTGGCACTGCAGGATTTGAGTCCCTGGCGGCGTAGTGTGTTACTGATGGTAGGCTTTGTTACTTTGGTCCCAGCTCTCTGCAGGTCATTCACTAGGTCCCCCCGTGTGGTTCTGGGATTTTTGCTCACCGTTCTTGTGATCATTTTGACCCCACGGGGTGAGATCTTGCGTGGAGCCCCAGCTCGAGGGAGATTATCAGTGGTCTTGTATGTCTTCCATTTCCTAATAATTGCTCCCACAGTTGATTTCTTCAAACCAAGCTGCTTACCTATTGCAGATTCAGTCTTCCCAGCCTGGTGCAGGTCTACAATTTTGTTTCTGGTGTCCTTTGACAGCTCTTTGGTCTTGGCCATAGTGGAGTTTGGAATGTGACTGTTTGAGGTTGTGGACAGGTGTCTTTTATACTGATAACAAGTTCAAACAGGTGCCATTAATACAGGTAACGAGTGGAGGACAGGAGCCTCTTAAAGAAGTTACGGGTCTGTGAGAGCCAGAAATCTTGCTTGTTTGTAGGTGACCAAATACTTATTTTCCACCATAATTTGCAAATAAATTCATTCAAAATCCTACAGTGTGATTTTCTGGATTTTTTTTTTCTTCTCATTTTGTCTGTCATAGTTGACGTTTACCTATGATGAAAATTACAGGCCTCTCTCATCTTTTTAAGTGGGAGAACTTGCACAATTGGTGGCTGACTAAATACTTTTTTGCCCCACTGTATGTGTTAGTAGGGGAAACACGATTACACCGTATTACACAAAACATTTAGCAGGCCTATACATCGGAGTAATGATGACAGGTAAAGGATATGGGAGATGATCCGACCTGGGTTCAGTCTGTATTTGATTATTTGTTATTTAAATACTCAAACCAAAATAATGTGGCCCGAATCAAGTACTTCTATTGGAAGTATTTTCTAATAATTTCCTATAGATATCCTACTGCTTAAAAGTATTTTCCAATACTTATTTAAAATATCTGGGTTAAATGCATCGGAGTGTATTTAAGTCAGTGTATTTGAGTATTTCCAAATACATTCCAATATTAATACATTACATTTAGCAGACACTTTTATCCAAAGCGACTTCGTCATGCATGCATACATTTTACGTATGGGTGGTCCCGGGAATATTCAACTATTTGTTTTTTCAAAATAAATCTAAATATCAAAATACTTACCCCAAAATGTCTTTGAAAGTAATTGATATCTTAAATCGGGGATTATCAACTAGATTCAGCCGCGGGCCAATTTTGATGTTGAGCGGATAGTCGGGGGTCTGGAACTTAATAATAAAATAAAACATTTGATTGCGAACTGACCGCAAAGAAGCCTAAACAAGATAATACATAATTTCCGATGGTCACTCTGGCAGAGCTCCAGAGTTCCTCTCTGGAGATGTGAGAACCTTCTAGAAGGACAACCATCTCTGCAGCACTCCACCAATCAGGCCTTTTATGGTAGAGTGGCCAGACGGAAACCACTACTCAGTAAAAGGCACATGACAGCCTGCTTGGAGTTTGCCAAAAAGTCACCTAAAGGACTCTTAGACCATGAGAAACCCGATTATCTGGTCTGATGAAACCAAGATGGAACTCTTTGGCTTGAATGCCAAGCGTCACGTCTGGAGGAAACCTGTCACCATCCCTACGGTGAAGCATGGTGGTGGCAGCATCATGCTGTGGGGATGTTTTTCAGCGGCAGGGACTGGAAGACTAGTCAGTGTTGAGGGAAAGATGAATGGAGCTAAGTACAGAGAGATCCTTGATGAAAACCTGCTCCAGAGTGCTCAGGACCTCAGACTGGGGTGAAGGTTCACCTTCCAACAGGACAACGCAGGAGTGGCTTCTCTTTCTGCTGTGCTCATATTTCTGACCAGGATATTCATCTTTTCCATGAAAGAGTCTAGGAATCCGGGTTTCAAAATAAAATAATATCATATTTTAGATAATTTCTGAAAACATGCAGTCCAATAAATTAATCCTCTTGTAAGAGTAAAAATGCTATATTTATTCTTACAGAAAAGAAACAAATGGTGCGTGCGATGGAGGGTACTTCGGGATGGTAGGATAAAAAAAAATCTGCAGAAATCTGTAAGTGGAAGGACTGTTATGGTACATCTGTATTCCAAGTTGTTTTATCTCCACAGAGAACCTCCGCCCTCTCTTATTTCTCTGCACACTGCTCTGTAGTTTGAAGTCCTTTAGATGTGGAGGTAGTGACTCCATGGCCTCCAACCCTGTAGTTTGAAGAAGTCCTTTAGATGTGGAGGTAGTGACTCCATGGCCTCCAATTCTGTAGTTTGAAGAAGTCCTTTAGATGTGGAGGTAGTGACTCCATGGCCTCCAATTCTGTAGTTTGAAGAAGTCCTTTAGATGTGGAGGTAGTGACTCCATGGCCTCCAACCCTGTAGTTTTAAGAAGTCCTTTATATGTGGAGGTAGTGATCCCATGGCCTCCAACATTGGATCTTGTTTTGTTTTACAAATTATAAAGAGGATAGATGGATGATGATGATGAAATCCCCATATAATTGTATTATCAATCCTGATGTTGTCTATTAGAATTCAACATGTGCTTTATTCCAATCTATAGGATTTTTTTTAGGTGTGAATTTGACAGCTTCTTTTCCAGGAACTGTATTCTATGAAAAATCTATATGAGATTAACTTTGTGATATTTTTGTTTCAATGTGTGTGCAATCAATTACTGCGAGTGTATTATTATTATTATACTATAGACGACCTTCCAATGGATGATGGCCTCCTGCCCTGTGCTACATGCTGCTTCCTTTGACACCTAAGCTTCCCGTTTGCTTGTGAGGACACCTCCTTCTGCCACCTCTGTCATCTGACAGACCACCTTCTGCTGCTTCCTCTGCTGGAGCTGGGTCTAAGCTCTCCTTCACTCTCTTGTTCTCTCTGTCTTTCTCACCTAAAACTCCTACATCTGCTGATTCCTCTGCTGGAGCTGGGTCTACGCTCTCCTTCACTCTCTTGTTCTCTCTCTTTCTCACCTAAAACTCCAACATCTGCTGCTTCCTCTGCTGGAGCTGGGTCTACGCTCTCCTTCACTCATGTTCTCTCTCTTTCTCACCTAAAACTTCATCTGCTTCCCTGTCTTCTCCTTCAAAAATAGACAATCCAAGACTTTAAACCTGTTGTATTGATATAAAACAATAACGATGCATCTTTAATTGCTACGAACTTTGTAGTAGGCTTACTTATTTTTCTACTATGCCGTGCATCTGTTGGAGATTGAGAGGGTGGATTCCTGCTATTTATTCTGGTAGGTACTGCCTCGGAGGACAGTGTCTTCCATGTGTCATATGACTTGAAATGTATTTTTAGTTGACAAAGATAGTAGCTGTACCAGAATCAGAATAAAACACTCTTCAAAGTGCTCCTCGAACACAACATAACCCCCTTTTCTTTAGGTCCTCAAAGGACTTCTGCAGACTGATGTCTCTATGCCTGATGTTTCTCAGCCATATCTTCCTCCGGAGTAATTTATTGAATTCACAACAACAAAAAATTACTGGCTTTTTTTTCTCTTAATTTTATGGAAATATGACTGACTCTCTCTACACTTTCCAGGAGCAGAAGAGACCTCAGTAGTTTCTGGAAAACTACAACACCAGTTGTTTTTTAACCTCTTCTCTGGGACCCCAGCCATTGTCTATACATTCTCTATATTTTCCATGGAGGGCCACATTAGAATATATTTTTGCCATCGTGGGCCAGAATCATATTACAGGATTATACATAATGACTGTGTTGACAGATATATATCTACTGTAAATCACATCCAGATATGCTACTTATTTTACTTTTTTAACATGAACGGAAATAAACCACATCCATGTTCTCCTTTTGGTTGGTATTTTCATTATTAAATATGCAATGAACTACACGGAGGGAAAAGTACTCTTGTTGACGGGTATGCACAAAAACTCAAGAAAGAGAGAGCGCTCAACATTACATTTAAACTACTCAATCAGTGTGAGGAGTGAAGTCTGTGATGGGCATTGACTAGAGCAGTGAAGTCAGGCATAGTTTCTGACGTCGCTATGAGCAGGATTGCTGATAGTCAGTAAGAGATGCCCGCCCGTCTAGCATCACTACTCTGGACGGTTCTGACTTAGAATATGTGGACAACTACAAATACCTACAGTTGAAGTTGGAAGTTTACATACACCTTAGCCAAATACATTTAAACTCAGTTTTTCCCAATTCCTGACATTTAATCCTAGTAAAAATTCCGTTTTAGGTCAGTTTGGATCACCACTTTATTTTAAGAATGTGAAATGTCAGAATAATAGAGAGTGATTTATTTCAGCTTTTATTTCTTTCATCACATTCCCAGTGGGTCAGAAGTTTACATACACTCAATTAGTATTTGGTAGCATTGCCTTTAAATTGTTTAACTTGTGTCAAACATTTTGGGTAGCCTTCCACAAGCTTCCCACAATAAGTTGGGTGAATTTTGGCCCATTCCTTGACTTTGTGGTCCTTAAGCCATTTTGCCACAACTTTGGAAGTATGCTTGGGGTCATTGTCCATTTGGAAGACCCATTTGCGATCAAGCTTTGACTTCCTGACTGATGTCTTGAGATGTTGCTTCAATATATCCACATCATTTTCGCACCAAAGTATGTTAATCTCTAGGAGACAGAACCCGTCTCCTTCCTGAGCGGTATGACGGCTGCGTGGTCCCATGGTGTTTATACTTGCATACTATTGTTTGTACAGATGAACGTGGTACCTTCAGGCATTTGGAAATTGCTCCCAAGGATGAACCAGACTTGTGGTGGTCTACAATTTTTTTTCTGAGGTCTTGGCTGATTTCTTTTGATTTTTCCATGATGTCAAGCAAAGAGGCACTGAATTTCAAGGAAGGCCTTGAAATACATCCACAGGTACACCTCCAATTGACTCAAATGATGTCAATTAGCCTATCAAGCTTCTAAAGCCATGACATAATTTTATGGAATTTTCCAAGCTGTTTAAAGGCACAGTCAACTTGGTGTATGTAAACTTCTGACCCACTGGAATTGTGATACAGTGAATTATAAGTGAAATATCCTGTCCTGTAAACAATTGTTGGAAAAATGACTTGTGTCATGCACAAAGTAGATGTCCTAACCGACTTGCCAAAACTATAGTTTGTTAACAAGAAATTTGTGGAGTGGTTTAAAAACAAGTTTTAATGACTCCAACCTAAGTGTATGTAAACTTCCGACTTCAACTGTAGGTGTCTGGTTAGACTGTAAACTCTCCTTCCAGACTCACATTAAGCATCTCCAATCCAAAATTAAATTTAGAATCGGCTTCCTATTTCGCAACAAAGCATCCTTCACTTATGCTGCCAAACATACCCTCATTAAACTGATTATTCTACCGATCCTTGACTTTGGCGATGTCATTTACAAAATAGCCTCCAACCAGTGGTTCTTAACCTGGGTTCGATCGAACCCCAGGGGTTCGGTGAGTCAGTCTCAGGGGTTCGGCGGAGGTCAAGACACACACCCGACTCATATGATTCGTGATGACACGCCCCGCTTGGCCATCATTGGCTGCAGGTGATCACGCAACATCGCTTGGCCTATCTGTGCTGCAGGGAATTTGGCGCGCTCAGTAGTCGAATTGTGACTGTCGTGATGGTACGTCGTGTGATTTCTTTCTTAATATTTTAATCCCTTCATACTAACTATGTCGAGCAAAAAAAGAAAGTGGTCGGACGAATATGTACAATATGGATTCACATGTATAACGGAACGTGATGAGAGTCAGCGTCCTAACTGCATGATTTGCAATGCCAAGTTGAGCAATTCTAGTCTAGCACCGGCAAAACTAAGAGAACACTTCCTTAAGCTGCATGGAGATGGACAATACAAGAGCACAACGCTCGCTGAATTCAAGGTGAAGAGAGCCATTTTTCCAATTAAGAAGGGTTCGGTGAATGCGCATATGAAACTGGTGGGGGTCAGTACCTCCAACAAGGTTAAGAACCACTGCTCCAACACTCTACTCAGCAAATTTGGGGCGGCAGGATAGCCTAGTGTTGGACTAGTAACCGAAAGGTTGCAAGATCGAATCCCGAGCTGACAAGGTAAAAATCTGTCGTTCTGCCCCTGAACAAGGCAGTTCAGGACCCACTGTTCCTAGGCTGTCGTTGAAAATCAGAATTTGTAGCCCATGTACCTCAACCTAATAATTGGGCCCTTTCCCCCTTTTCAGTTCTGACTTGGTGGTGCACATGTAGCTTATAGCCTGTTTTGGGGAAATATCATTGAATATTGTAAGAGCTTTCACTGTCTTCTTATATGCCCCCGTTATTCTGACTTGGTGTACAGGGAGAATACTGTAAGAACGGCCCATGTTCTGAATTCTGTCGCTATACCTTTCAAAAGTGCTGAACAAATAGTTATATTGACTACGTCCATCTTACCTCGCTCATTAATGTCTTAATCGAAATTACGGATTGCCTCTTATCCGCTCACCGTTCCCTTATGCCATAGTTTGTACATCTCAATTGTCAGTAGAAACCACATTGTTTAAGCAAGTCAGCCATATCAGCAGTTTTTTTAAAGGCAGTAAATGAGGCTGAATGAACTGTTTGGCTGCCAGACAAGGCTTCGCAGATAGCCAGGTGTAGCAGTGGTAAGGATTCACTCCATGGTGCTGAAAAGAAAGCTCTGCTGTTGGGACTGCTTTATGTAGGCCCTAACAGTTTGTGGGCACCGTTTGTCATCGTTATAGTGCAAATAATGTATTGTTCAGTGTTGTTCAGTGTTTGGGGGGTTTGCCCCACCAAGATTTACATGCTAAAATCGCCACTGCTCCAAATGCATCTCTTTATTTATTACATATCTTTCAACGTCTGTTGGAAATCGGGACAGTATCACAGCCGATTGCTGCACATAGAAAATGAGGCTATCTTCGTAATAATTGTGACAAACATGGTGACACTTTTTTTTTTTTGCAATGAAACATGCATTAGTTAAAAACTGGAAATGCAAGGTTATAATATGATCTACATGATCAGTCTCTGTGTGTAAAATAAAAAGTGGTTAATGTGAACCTAACTCACAGCACAAACATTTAAAGAAAGCAATCCAATGTTATTTGTTGCCTAGACTTTACTGCAAATGACACACTAGTCTAGAGAAGAAAAAAAAAACTAATATTGCAGTTAGCCATGACAGCCTTTATAATAGAACACTTGTGACCACACATGCATCTAAATATTGCATTTGGGAAAGAAACATCTTAAGTAGAAATAGAATGAAACAAACAGGCATTCTATTTTTGCTCTATTATAGTGGCCACTATAGTAGACATCGATCAAGTGCACAAGGCTACATGTGTACAAAAATAACATTCATGGAGTAAAAAATGTAATAATCCCCCCCTCACTCACACACAAGTGTTACTGTCAAATTCAACTCAACCAAATAAATATCTTTGGGCTACACTGCACATTATTACATTGTACACGTTCTGCCTGTGGACATCTGTTCTACAATGTGCCAGCAGAGCATGATACCCTTTGTTGGCATAATTGATCTCTTTCAGGCAAAGAGTACACCTGGCATACCCCTTTTTATCCACTGTATTGAAAAAGTGAGAAAGAGGGAAAGTGTGTGGTGTTCCTTTCACCTCTATAGTGGCATCCAGCTTAAACCAGGCCCAGCTCCAGCAACACTTGTTTAACAAGCAACGCCTCATTTTCACCTAATTCTCTCATTCATAACAATTAACCACATACTGTAGAGGGAAAACATTACTGTTAGTTCACAGATAGTAGTAAGTTTGTTAGCTAGTTAACATTCCACACAGATTGCCAGGGTCCAGCAGTAAGCACGGCAAGGAGTCGTATAACGTTACCAGTTTATACTATAGCGAATTGGTTAGGTTACTAACGTTAGCTCATCTCATGTTGTAACGTTAGCGAGCTGACGTTAGCTGTCTGACTTTATTAGCCAGCTAATTTGCACACCATAAACTCAATTATTTGATTGGTTAAGTTGGCTAATGTTGCTCAACATTTCTCTGGCTAGCTAACGGATCATTCGATCCAGCTAGCAAGATACTTAATGCTAACAATACCACACTTTCTCCCTCACCTCAAACTTTCCAAATGCCAGTTGTTTTTTGGTTACAGCTCATGAAGTATGCTTCATCACCTTCTCACCCCCGTCTCCGTAGTCAGGCTTCTCACCTATCTCTTCGTTATCGTTCAGAGGATGCGCTGCTGTAAGTTAACTGACAAACTGCCATTCCACTCTCCCGCTGTCTTTCCTGATGCTATAACTAGCACATTGGTTGTCTCTTCTCTCTTCAGTCGTGTGCTGCATTCTGTTATGTGAACGATTGGCTGAGCATTAGATACAGCCAGTATTGCTCCAAATGTGCATCACTGGTTAACATACAGCCAGTAGTCATCCAAAGCCCCCCCCCCCCACTCCTCGCCCCAAAATTTCTCATCAGATCTACACGAATCACATAGGTCACCTATTTTGGATTCAAAACAGCGAATTTCGCCGAAAGGTGACTAGTTTGCATCCCTGATCTGTGGCGACATGGCACACGGTGTCGCCCCCACCTCCCATGTACCAGAGAGAACCGTGCCTAACAGGTGTGGGGGCAAAGGCTACTGTATTGTACCGGTTGTCACCGCCTCCAGCGCTAGCACAGCAGATGGGAGGCTAGGGCGACAAAGTGTACTAGCCAGCTTGATAGTTAGCGACAACATGTGCTAGGTAGCTTGCTAGTTAGCTAGCACACGGTGTCGCTCCTGCTTGCAGTGTACCAGAGTCTTCCTTAGGACTAGCTGGCTACCGTTGTCGCTCCCGCCTCTTCTTCTGTGGGGCTTATCGATGGCTGTCATCCAACGTTATTGTGCATTAAAGCCACCTACTGTACTGGTTCGCCCCCGCCGTCGTCCTGTTCTAACTTAAAAATTGACAAATATAGGTATAAAGAGGGGTTCCTGCAGATGGTCGCAATTGCACCCTTTTCAACCTACCTGCAGAGCCAACCCACACTGTATCCGCAAGCTGTTGGCTAGAGCGCACATGCCATGACCAGTAGCGGTGTGTTGGTAAAATCAATTGGGAAGCCAAACAAGCAAAAAGCCATAGTACAGCCTGTGTGTTGTGATAATTGCTTTGTTTGCTCTATACCCTGTTAATTCATATGCCTTGCCACCATGATATATATAGGCCTAGCGGTTGAGCGTTGTGCCAGTAACCGAAAAGGTCACTGGTTCGAATCACTGAACCAACTTGTTGAGAGACGCCAATGAAATCCTCCTCTCTTTCATGTTGATAAAATTGTCTATGACTGTCATACAGTCAGGGGCGGAAATCCCGGGGGGGACGGGGGGGACACGACCCCCCCATCCTGGGAAAAATATGATTTGTCCCCCCCAATATATCACTGAAACATAACTATGTAATTTAAATAATATTAATAATACGCAATGAAAGCAATTGTGCTGATTATAGACACTTAATAGCGCGTTTTTAAGTTTCAAAAGATTGCGACCCCCCCCACCCTTTGCCTCACAATGGTTTGATCCACTGCCAGTTCCTTAGCTTGCTAGGTAACAGAGAGGTTGTATCTACTGTCTGAAAGGCACTCAATGCACGTAACTGACGTGAGGTTAATCCAGTCAATCGCGCAAACACACTAGCTGAATATGCAGAGCTAGCACGCAAATATTAACTATTAAGCTAGCTAGTACCTATTCCATTTATGTGGCCTCATCAAAGATGGAATCTTTGCTATCGTCAATTTATTCCAAGATCAGCATGCAGATGATGTAAGTTAGTGCTTCAAAGTCCCTGTGATAAGGTTAGCGATAAACTGAAATCCAAACTGAACAGAACTACACTCTCTTCTACCATTGTCTTAAATATATTTAATGGTCTCGTTGCAAAAGCTAAATTGTCGCAAGGGAACTTTTATTTATTTATTTTATTTCACCTTTATTTAACCCGGGTAGCTAAGATTATAGCAAACACCACTGAAACTGAATTGGTGCTCGCTAGCTTTGCAAATTCAACTATTGTTGGAAGCCAGCCAATATGAAACAAACTATTAAAATTACAAAAGGTTGCAGCATATGTTGTGTAAATGGTGAACTCATACAGCTGTCAACTCTTGTCATTTTAATCCGTTTCACATTTGCTAGCTACCTTTTAGATCGAAGCCCAAATAGAATGATTGAAGATGATAGAAGCCCGTCTCCTACTGTAAATAACCTACACACTGTGTGTGTAGCCAGCCAGCCAGCCAGGTAGAAAAATGGCAGAAAAATAAAAGACGGACATCAGAGTATTTTTCAATACACCAAAACGCATAGTAAGAACCTTAGTAGCCTAATATCTCAAAGACTAGTTGATAAAATGTTCATAAGAAAGAAATTAAATTCTAATGGAAATGTTTCACAATGATGTCATTAGGCAGAGCAGGCAACAGATGGCACACAGACAGCAGAGTTGGGGACAGATATGCAGGGACAGACTGGCAGAGACAGGGAGTCTCAGGTAAGTTTGTTGAGTCTTTGTTTGGCAACATTATGAAAGGTTCTCCATTTTTTTACTTGTAAAATAGGAACATAATTGGAAAATGCCATGGATACCCCCACTCTCAACTTAAACTGGTGACTGAACTAAGATTTGTTAAAGGCAATGGTATTGCTATTGTGATTAGTTGTGTTGTTTTGGGTACCGGTAGTTAGGAGTACGGCAAACACCTTATTTCTTTGGTTCCTCAATATACATTTACCATATTACAATGTAGGCTATGTGTTACAGCACTACTTTTGGTGTCCCCCTCAGGAATTGCTCTTGAGAAAATTTCATGTAATTGTCCCCTCCAAAGTTGATATCAGATTTTCGCCTCTGCATACAGTACACACTTTTAGTTTTTGTTGTCCTAGGCTACCTGGCTAAAAAGCTTGCTCGCTAGCCTATCTTCCTTTCATGGGCAACGTTGAACCAGCTAGTTAACATTAGCCTACTACATCTAGCTACATATTGAAGTTCCATCCTCTCAGGCCAGGGACACAAAGTATATGTATTTATGGTTGGATCAGAATCGCCGTTATAATCATTGGCCAGTACGAGTCCAAATCCCTATCTCCAACCACGGCTAAAAGGACAATTTTAGCTAAGATGCAACAATTATTTATTTTTTGTTTTGTCATTGACCTTTTGCTATGATTGGTGTGAAGACAAATTCAAACTAGCTTCCCTTGACAATTTTTTTGGGACCATTCACAGTTGAGCTCATTTAGTTTAGCTCAACGCTGATTGGTTATTATTTTTTACCTTTTTTTTACCAGTGAAGGCCAAATGCTTGCTGGCTTCCCTAATGTTCAATGCTACGGGCGGCAACATTGTCATACTCTTTTTGACCAGACAGTATAAAAAATATGGGCTACACATACAGAGACCGAGGGGCGCTGTTTCGCTGGCTCGGATGCTTTCTCCAGTGAGATACATTCAGTCTCTTGCGAATTGAAGGAAAATTATGTAACACAGATAAAATAAAAGATTCTTGGTATATTTTTGGAGGAAGCCTGACTTCCCTTGACATCCATTAATACACGCCATGGGCACATTTGCTATTTAATGCAACAGTTTGTGACAAAACTATCGGTAGAGTTGAAAATGCGATGGAAATACGTTGAACATTCAATTTTTATACGGTACATGAAAACTTAAGCAAATTTTTTTTTTGTGTGTGTGCATTATGCCATCACGCACTGATTTCTATCTGCAACAAGTCCGTTTGGTGGGAAAATGCGTATATTTTCGTTATGCAGATTTTAGAATATTTGCATGAAAGTCTCTAATTGGATGGAAAACTAGATACTAGGCAGGTTTCCATTGACCCAGGTTTGTTCTACAAAAGCGATGTCAATGTGTAATGGAAAAGGCATTGCCTTTCATACACCTTGACTTATTCTACGTTTTGGTGAGTTATAGCCTGAATTCAAAATGGATTAAATAGATTTTTTTCTCACCCATCTACACACAGTAACCCATAATGACAAAGTGAAAACATGTTTTTAGACAGTTTTGCAAATGTATTGAAAATGAAATGTATATAATTTACATAAGTATTCACACCCCTACTGAGTCAATATATATTAGAATCACCATTGGCAGCGATTGCAGATGTGAGTCTTTCTGGGTAAGTAACCTGGATTGTGCAATATTTGCAAATTATTAAAACAATTCTTCAAGCTCTGTCAAGTTGGTTGTTGATCATTGCTAGACAGACATTTTCAAGTCTTGCCATAGATTTTCAAGCAGATTTCAGTCAAAACTGTAACTAGCCCACTCAGGAACATTCATCAATGTTGTCTTGGTAAGCAATGCCAATGTATATTTGGCCTTGTGTTTTAGGTTATTGTCCTGCTGAAAGGTGATTTGTCTCCCATTGTCATTTGGAAAGCAGACTGAACCTGGTTTTCCTCTAGGATTTTGCCTGTGCTTAGCTCTATTCCGTTTCTTTTTATCCTAAAAAAACCTCCCTAGTCCTTGCCGATGACAGGCATACCCATAACATGATGCAGCCACCACCATGCTTGAAAATATTGGGTGGTACTCAGTGTTGTCTTGGATTTGCCCCAAACGTAACGCTTTGTATTCTGGACATAAAGTATATTTCTTTGCCACATTTTTTGCAGTTTTACTTTAGGTCCTTATTGCAAACAGGATGCATGTTTTGGAATACTTTGTTGTTGTTGCAATTACCACCAGTTACATGTTATTACAGTGTAACTATGTATTATAACAATTAATTACATTAGTTATTAAAGTGTAATTACATATGTAATTCCACTAACAAGGACCCCTCTTAAAATGAAGTGTTACCTATATATATTGTTACGTTCCCACAAGACAAACTCAATATGTCAATCACAACAAACAGAACTAACAAAGAAAATCACTTTGACAACCAAAACAAAACAGAAAGGGGTTCAAAACGGGTTTTGAAAGGCACCCATGTGGGTGCCCACTGAAAGTTGGCAAAGCCACTAGTAAGGGGTTTCCACTAGGTTTGCCTCTGAAAACACAAAAAAAAAAAAAAACCACAACAACTTAAGATAGGGAATAAAAAGAATATGGTGCTAAACAAACATGGGGAAACACCACAAATCAGGCTTCTTTCAAACTTAAAAGGTTGAGCTCGAACTCATACCTCAGCTGACGTGAAGTGTAGCTCTCCCAACATCTCTCAAGCTCAACTGGAGCACTGGGCCAGCCACTCTTAAATATCACCTGGGCCAGCCACTCTTAAATATCACCTGGGCCAGCCACTCTTAAATATCACCTGGGCCAGCCACTCTTAAATATCACCTGGGCCAGCCACACTTAAATATCACCTGGGCCAGCCACACTTAAATATCACCTGGGCCAGCCACTCTTAAATATCAGCCAATCTTAAATATCACCTGGGCCAGCCACACTTAAATATCACCTGGGCCAGCCAGTCTTAAATATCACCTGGGCCAGCCACTCTTAAATATCACCTGGGCCAGCCACACTTAAATATCACCTGGGCCAGCCACACTTAAATATCACCTGGGCCAGCCACTCTTAAATATCACCTGGGCCAGCCACTCTTAAATATCACCTGGGCCAGCCACTCTTAAATATCACCTGGGCCAGCCACACTTAAATATCACCTGGGCCAGCCACACTTAAATATCACCTGGGCCAGCCACTCTTAAATATCACCTGGGCCAGCCACTCTTAAATATCACCTGGGCCAGCCACTCTTAAATTCACCTGGGCCAGCCACTCTTAAATATCACCTGGGCCAGTCACTCTTAAATATCACCTGGGCCAGGCACTCTTAAATATCACCTGGGCCAGCCACTCATAAATTACACCTGGGCCAGCCTCTTGTGACTTTTTCGGAATCGGTGTCCCTTCCACGAGACGGTTGAGCTAACGTAGGCTAATGCGATTAGCATGAGGTTGTAAGTAACAAGAACATTTCCCAGGACATAGACATATCTGATATTGGCAGAAAGCTTAAATTCTTGTTACTCTAACTGCACTGTCCAATTATCAGTAGCTATTACAGTGAACGAATACCATGCAATTGTTTGAGGAGAGTGCACAATTTTGAACATGAAAGTTCTTAATAAACAAATTAGTCACATTTGGGCAGTCTTGATAAAACATTTTGAACAGAATTACAATGGTTCATTGGATCAGTCTAAAACTTTGCACATACACTGATGCCATCTAGTGGCTAAAAATCGAAATTGCACCTGGGTTGGAATAATACATTATGGCCTTTCTCTTGCATTTCAAAGATAATTGTACAAAAGAACGGTTGTTTTTTTTCTTTGTATTATCTTTTACCAGATTACATTTTGTGCACTTAAACGTCCAAAGCCTACTACTGAAGATCGAGGAGATATGCCTGTTGGTTTGCAAATCAGAGGTGGGTGTCTTATGTTTTACTGAGACATGGTTGGATTCATCTGTTTGTGACTCAGAAATTGAGATGGGTAATTACTCTGTTGTCAGGAAGGATCGGAATCGGAACGGTGGGGGGATAGGTGTATTTGTAAGATCGGATCGAATTTAAGCGCTGATCTGGAGATTGTCTGGCTGGATATCTGCCTTCCCAAAACCAAGCCGATTTTGTTGGGGGTGTGTTATAGGCCGCCCAAGCAGAATGCATTCTATGAAGGTCTTGAAATTGTGTTGTCAAACTGTAATGATTCCCTGTTGAGGAAATAATTTTGTTAGGGGATTTCAATACTGATGTCTGCAAAAAGAATAGCCCAACCCACAATGTATTTATGCACTTTTGTAGTTCACTTGCTCTGACCCAAATGATAAAAGATCCCACCAGGATATGTGAAACAGTGCAAAGTACGACTGACTTAATATTGGTGTCTGATAAATCTAAAATATCGCAGAGTGGAGTAATAGTATATGGAATCAGTGATCATTTTATTACGTTTTGCAAAAGGAGGATTTTTAAAGATATATTTAAGTGTCACAAAACCGTTAGAATCAGAGGACTCAAAAAATACTTTGTTGAAAAGTTTAGGGAGGAAGTGGGTAAAATTGAATGGTCACCTGTGCTAGATAGTGTAGGGGTAGACAGTGCCTGGGAAGTCTTTAAATGTAGATTCCTTGATGTGGTGAATGTGATGGCTCCCATTAGACGGGTCAGGGTAAAGTAGAGGTCTAGCCCTTGGTTTAATCATGAGATTCTAGAATCTATCCAAGCAAGGAATAAGGCCTTTAAAAAATGTAAGAACTCCCAAGAGCAGCCTGATTTTGTCCCATATAAACGTCACAGAAATGAAGCACAGAGCAGGATGGATGAAGCTAAGAGGGGTTACTTTGCTGAGAAAATAATTTAGAACAAAAATGACCCTAAAAAGCTTTGGAAATCATTTAAGGAACTAGGCTGTAGTAGTACTACCAAAAACAAACTAAACAGTATTGGACTGAACGTCAAGGGGGAGATATGGCATATGAAAAAGCAGAGGTTGCCAATGAATTCAACTCTCTTTTTTACTTCTGTTGCCAGCAAGCTGGTTAGCAAGATGCCCACCAGTTCTAGTTTGTATGGAAGCAACCAAGTCAAGAAGTATTATGTAGAGTTAGGGGTTCAGCCAAACTCTTTTTCTTTTGCAAAGGTAGCAACAGCCAAAATAGTCAGTATGCTGGCAGAGCTTAAATGCTCCAAAGACACAGGCCTGGATAATATTCCTGCAAGGTTTGTTATAGATTCAGCTGAGCAAATTGGCCCTTGTATTACGCATATCGTTAATCTCTCTCTTGAACAAGGTACCTTTCCTAGGGACATGAAACAAGCTAAGTTGTACATTATAACCTATGCAGCTGTCAGATGTGGGCGTTAATAAGCAACAACTGATATGGAGAGATAATGGTAAAGAACGGTCAAGGGAAGCTATTTTCATATAGAGGGAGGGGACTCTATACGTTATGCAAAGACAGAATCCTATAAAGATAGGACTCTGTAATATGAGAATTTAGTCTTTTCCATGGAGGGGCTTGGCTCTGTTACGTGTGTAATAGGATCCTTCCATGGAAGGGCTCGGCTTTGCTACTCTGTATTAAAGTCTATATTGAATTCACAAAGTTCTTGTAAGAGTATTATGTTTTTAAGACAATTTTCCACGACACAAGTAGTAGAGGTTAATGGTTCACTGTCACAGGCAAAACCAATGAGTTGTGGCGATCCGCAGGGGAGCGTGCTTGGGCCTGTTTTTATTGTATGTTAACGATATGAAAGATGCTTGTTCTTGCCATCTTTTTCTTTATGCAGATGACTCTACACTTCTGGTGTCTCACAAAAGTAAAACTATGTTGGAGAGCATACTTATCACAGAGCTTACTAACATTATCAAATGTCTTGGAGATAATAAGCTACCTCTGCACTTAGGGAAACTGAAGCAATTATTTTGGGATCCAGACCTAAATTGTGTAGGTCGTCTGAAATCAGAGTGGAGTTAGGGGGTGAGGTGCTGACTACTAAAACCTCTGTTAGCTACTTGGGATGTATCCTTGATGGAAGCTTGGGAGGTGTGAGCATGGCCAATAAGGTGCTAGGGAAGGTTAATGCCAGGACAAAGTTTTTGGCTAGAAAGTCCAAGCTGCTTGATAACGACTCCATGAAAGTGCTTGCTACTTCCCTCATTCAATGCCATTTTGACTATGCTAGTACTTCCTGGTTTGGGGGCTTATCTAAACTCTTGAAGGGGAAGCTTAAGATAGCCCAGAATAAGCTGATCAGGGTAGTATTGAAGGTGAGTCCACGTACTCACATAGGCAGGAGCTGCTTTCAGGAACTAAACTGGCTGCCTGTTGAGGCTAGGATGTCCCAGATTAGACTAGGTTTGGTTTACAGGAGTATTTATGGTCCTGCGCCCAGATATCTAAGTGATTACTATCCTCCTGTTAGGGATGCACACAATCACAGCACCAGATCAGGTGTTGTTGATGTGTGCTTATACAGGTTCAGGAGTAATGCTGGGAAAGGTACTTTCTTGTATACTGGAGCCTCAGAAAGGGCAGTTGCCAATAAAAACAACATTCTCTCTGGGCAGCTTTAAAAAATAAAGTAAAAATAAGTTTCATGTCTTCTGTAGCCATATGAATAACCCCTATGATGTAACTGCAATGATGAGATAGATGTTGTTCTTCTCTGTGTTTTTGTTTTATTATTTCACTGCCATAATGTGTTCGATCTTGTCTAGCCATCTTGTCTCAAGAGGACCACAATGGAAATAAGTCCCAGACTGTATTGTGTGTTGTCCTCCATGATTTTATTCATGTGCATGTATGGCTTTTTCAAGTTTTATGTGTGCTTGTTTTTTAAAATGGTCGAATTAATAAACTAAACTAAACTAAAATATATATTGTGTTATATTCTACTACATTCCTTTCGCATTTCCACAAACTTCAAAGTGTTTCCTTTCAAATGGTACCAAGAATATGCATATCCTTGCTTCAGGGCCTGAGCTACAGGCAGTTAGATTTGGGTATGTCATTTGAGGTGAAAATTCAAAAAAAGGGGGGTAATCCTTAAGAGGTTTTAAATATCACCTGGGCCAGTCGCTCTTAAATATCAGCTGGGCTAGCACAGGACGGACAAGCCAGCACAGGTGTAACACATGCAATCGGTGTGCCCTACGTGCTAATGTGCTACCTTGAAATAGAAAAAACAAAACAATTAACAATATATATATATAATGACATCAATTTGACAAAAGCTGTATCCCAGGGATCATCAACTAGATTCAGCCGCGGGCCATTTTTTTCTGGAGCGGATGGTCGTTGGGCAGGAATATAATTTTTAAAAATGTAGACTGAAAATTGACCGCAAGAAGCCCAAACAGATATAATATTGGACTAAAATATAATAATTTCAAACCTTGATTACATTTGGGGACATTGACCTACATGGTGGGTGCTGTCTTTTGGATGGGACGTTAAAACGGGTGTCCTAGCTCTCAGTGGCCATTCAAATTCCCATGGCACTTGTTGTAAGAGTAGGGGTGTTCACTCCGGTGTCAAGGCTAAATTCCCAACCTGTGGAAAACAGAAAGGAAAACGCTGCACACTGCTGCTCATGCTCCCAGGTGATATTTATTTATAACAACGTTTCAACCCTTACGTCTTCATCAGGCATCCATAAATTCCCATCCTGGCCACATTCCATCATGGTCACCTAATCATCCCCCTCATTCCTAATTGGCATATATCACTCCTCACCTCTCCACCTGAGAGCTGATGTGTGGTGAACGTTCTGGCCCAAAAATGGTCGTCGTGCATCACTGAGGTGGGTGCTACACATTGATGGTGGATGATGTGAGTTTCCCCCTACTATGTAAAGCACTTTGAGTACCTCAGTTGGTAGTAAAGTGATATATAAATCCAATCAATTATTATGTATTATTAATATTATTTGTTTGTCTCTCTATTATGCGTGGGAATACTTTGGAACAGATTACCAAAATTAAAATCACTTGAAGCTGATTTCCTGGTGTTTTTACTGTTTTTTTTATGTAAAACGATGAACATTAGAAAAAAATACACTCTTTTTTGGCTCAGAAAACTTGGGGGGCCAAATAAAACCAGCCGCGGGCCAAATTCCCTCCTATTCCTCTCTTCGGATTGGTGGATAAAGTGGTTTTTGTGGGATGCCACCTGCAGTGGCGATTTTAGTATGTAAATCTTGGTGGGACCAACAACAAAAAAAGAAGTGGGATGCATGCCAGCAAAGCCACTACACTACACTAAATGCACTATAACGGTGACAAATGGTGCCCAAAAACTGTTAGGGCCTACATAAAGCTGTCCCAACAGCAGAGTCCCAACAGCAGTCCAAACATCTTACCACTGCTGCACCTGGCTATCAGCGGAGCCTTGTCTGGCAGCAAAACAGTTCATCCAGCCTCATTTACTGCCTTTTAAAAAAACATAGCTGATATGGCTGACTTGCTTAAACAAATGTGGTTCTACTGACAATTGAGAAGTACAAACTATGATATAAGGGGACGACAAGCGGATAAGAGGCAACCTATAATTTCGATTAAGACAGTAATGAGCGAGCGACGACGGACATACTCAAAATAACTATTTGTTCAGCACTTTTGAAATGTACAGCGACAGAATTGAGAACATGGGCCGTTCTTACAGTGTACTCCCTGTACACCAAGTCAGAACCGTAGGATAAATAGAAGGGGCATATAAGCAGACAATGAAAGCTCTTACAATATTTGATGATTACATTTCTCTAAAACAGGTTATAGGCTATATGTGCACCACCAAGTTAGAGCAGTAGGCGAAATTAAGAGATGAAAATAGACTAAATTATTAGGGTGAGGCACATTGAACGCCGTTTGGATCTTTGCGTGTCAAAAAAAGATACACGTCAAAAAACACTATTTGACGCGTTAAATAAGCTTTTAATTTGACACGTCAAATAACACAATTCTATTATAGAATGTTGTGTGTGCTGAATTTGCATGTGCAAGCCAAGCGTCACCACTACTATCAGTAACACTGTCAAAGCTGTACAAAAAAAGTCTGCAAACAAGCACACACCGGCCACAAACAATGTGTTTACAGTACCGCGTTGGTGAAAATAGACCAAATTATTAAGGTGAGGCACATGGGCTACTAACAGCTTACTACACAACATACACTTACTATTACTTTCTTAGCCACAGTATATATATCACCCTTGAATATTACATTTATGCAGCGGCATAACGTTACTGTCACGCTCTGACCTTAGAGAGCCTTTTTATTCTCTATTTTGGTTAGGTCAGGGTGTGACTAGGGTGGGTACTCTAGTTTTTTGTATTTCTATGTTGGCCTGGTATGGTTCCCAATCAGAGGCAGCTGTCTATTGTTGTCTCTGATTGGGGATCATATTTAGGCAGCCTTTTCCCACCTGTTGTTTGTGGGATCTTGTGATTTTGTATTGTTGCTGTTGAGCCCTACAAGGCTGTACGTTTCGTTGGTTACTCTTTATTGTTTTGTTGCCGGTTATCATAAATAAAAAATGATTAACCTAGTTTGTGACAGTTACAAGACATTTTTGGACTCATCTTGTGCTGTGCTCACTTAAACAGGAAGGTGGCAGAGCAGTCCTTTGTGGGCAAATGTTGTCATCAAACTTTGTCATCAAAGTCTGGCATTCTCTGGATTTATAGTAGGAACTTGGAAAAAATCCACACAGCCACTCCACTGAATAGCAGGCTAGTGGTTGCTTTGCAATGCATGCAGTTAGCCACTGATTCCTTCCAAACCACTCATTGTTGAATTTGCGATTTCCAACTTGTTGTGTAATGTTTATGTCCAATTGCCAATGAGCACCGATACGTTTTATCTATAATTTCTCTTCATTATTTATCTTCATATGACAAGGATTATAAAGGATTTGCTAGCAGATTGTTGACTTGATTCCTGATGACTGCTAGCTAATATTTTTCACATGATCAGTCCAATCAATGCTACTGTACATATAACATGATTTGATGTCATTTTATCTGTGGCCAATGACCTTGAGCATTCCTCTATGGCAGGACCCAAAGGGCTTAAATGTTTGATGTCTACCCTTACTAAGGATTTAGACTTGGCCTGTGACGTATTGTCCCCATGAGTGACAGAACACTGAGCCAATCACAGCTCAATGCTCCTATTTTCTTCTGGCTTGCCCCACCACCACAGAAAGCTCTGAGCTAGGCTGAAACACCTGTTTGCATGTGGCTTTATTAACTCAATTGTATATATATAGATTTTTTTTACATTGTTTGAGAAGTGATATGTGACACGTATTAATGCCAAAATAACATTTAAAATAGGCAAGCCCCAAAAAATATATTTATTTTATTTTGCTGAAAATGTGCGGCTCTCCCCCAACAGCTTAAGCATTACGAAACTTCTATTAGATCAAATAAGCCTCACGTATCAAAATATAAATGCATTTGTTTATATTGAATAAATTCGACACTAAATGTCTCCCATACAAAAACTCTTCACTTGCTTAATAATTAATTATTTGCTGAACGTGGAGAGATTTTGGGCGGAGTAAATCCTCTCGTGTTGCCTCTTCCTCTCCGATTTGGCTCAAATAAGAAGAGGCGTGAACGTCGGGTGGCTTCGCTGTTGAACAGGTTTGTTTCTCTTGTTATATCGTTCTAGCATGTTTGGAGATGTATTATTCGAATTAAACACCTATATTTAAAAATGTTGTTTCAATAGACTACATTTAATCAACCGAATAGTCATATTTAATGGCACCATATTGTAATGGTGGACAACAGACTGCTCTCTACCCGGAAAGAATAACACCAGTTTTATTAGTATTCATGTTACGATTGCTTTTGCAGATTGCTTTTTTTTGTCCATGCATACGGTTGAAAACGAACTCCATGTTATCTCTCCATGTTGATTTTGTTCCATGGTGGTCTTTCTTGCCTAATATTTTCCTCCCAGCCTGCCAGCAGGGAAAAACAGGATAAAACCGGCCTGTGTCGAATGGTTTTGTTGTGGGAAAGCTGTTTAAATATATCTCTATAATTATATTAAAGCTTAAATTAACGTATTTTATTCATAATACTGCGTCAAATGATCATTAAAAAATGTATTAGTCCGAAGCCCTTTCGTAGCCTATATTCTATTGAGAGCGCGTATGGATTTCAGATGTAGGATTTCAGATGACAGGTGTGTGAGACGGGATGCACAGACGGACATCTATTTATGACTTGGAAACATTTACGTTGCAATAATGTCTATATAATTTGCGACGCCAACATAAATGACAGTTTGCTATCCGCTGACATTTAAACGGCCTTGAACGTAGAATTCCATAATTCATACAGGGAAGGGCGTGGGCCTCATTTGAAAGGAAAATGAAGATGCCAAGCATGACGCAATAGTATTATTTGTCTCGAGTTTTTTTTTTAGGATGGGCCTCCTTTCATCTGATTGAATGAGGCGCATCAACCACCACAAGCTGTGCATTAGTGATATTATAAATAGCCTGTCATTACCATAAAAAAATCTACTGTGTGTAAACAGACGAGCCTAAAGGCCTATCAAATGCTTATCTTTTTTCCCTAGACATAAATGTCACAATAGTGTTAAGGGGATGAGAAATGAACTTAGTTCACAATTATGTTAAATGTATTTTGGAGTAAGGCCTGGAGTGTAAACACAGTTGCATGCATGGTTGTATATATTGTGATGTATACCTCAGCTGGAAGCCGGTGTTTGGATGATATATTGGCACGGTTTGCCGGCCCTCGTGCTACCTTGACTTCGTCTCGGGCCTAAACAACACCGTGCCAATATATCCTCCAAACACCGGCTTCTCGGGCATTATCACTTAATATAAACGGAATTGTCCCTAGAAACATGTATTTACATGGTTATTACAGTGGGAGGTACAGTGACATTAACGAGTAGGTCACTTATAACTGTTATCTGGATGTTGCTTGCACACCTTGAGAGATGTGTCAAATATACTGTAGTGTTAGTGTGATGGTTCTACTATGTGGAAAGCTGCAGGTCATTTCAATGTGCAAGCAAGCACCAAAACACAATGTGCTATCACACCAATGCATTGTAAACATGTGTACCTGCACTGTAATTGTATTGTAGGTCTGCCTGCCTCCAAATGATCAATATCAAGCACATACTCTTCCCAATGATATCTAATATGCATGAGTGAAATTACACATGCAAGAAAATGAATATTACAAATTATGTGAATGGATACCACTGTAGATTTTCACTGCAAGTGTTTGTACATATTCGTTTTAGAACATTAAGCTACATTAAGTATTGTTTTCCTCACCAAGTAGTTTGTTAAATATGTTTGTTGTGCCCTTCCCACATTCCTGGACAGCACTCAACAGTCTAAGTCTAATGCTTTCCAGGCATTTGTTTCTGTTTTTGATGTCTGGATACTACTGTTGCTCCAGATATTGTGCTCACTAGGACCCATATCTGGATACTGTTGTTGCTCCAGATATTGTGCTCACTAGGACCCATATCTGGATACTGTTGTTGCTCCAGATATTGTGCTCACTAGGACCCATATCTGGATACTGTTGTTGCTCCAGATATTGTGCTCACTAGGACCCATATCTGGATACTGTTGTTGCTCCAGATATTGTGCTCACTAGGACCCATATCTGGATACTGTTGTTGCTCCAGGTTTTGTTTTCATCTCAAGGACTGAAAGGTATTTTTTTTCATTCGCTCTGCTGCTGATTTCAATCTCCTGTTCTCTCAACCAATATCACATTACCATATGTTCATTTTAAGCTAGTAGGGCTGGGCTGCTACACATTGGATTTAGCGCTAGCTTTAGGTGATGGCCTCCGTCATCACCTTTTTAAAGGTACGAGGGTTAAGAGATGTGGATGGGATCTCCTCTAAATGTTAATGAATGGAAAGACCTACAGTATGTGATTTGTCAGACTAATTCACATCTGGGAGAATTCCACAAGGTCAAAGGAAGGTCAAAGTGTTATTACATTAATCTGAAGGATCAAACCATTGCCACCATGGCCAATCACTAACAATTAATTCCTTGAATAAATTTTGATAAAAAAAATCTGTTACAAAGTGTCACTGTGTGGACCATGTCTCTGAGAATGGTTTGAAATATTTGAATGATGAATTATATATTTTACAAAAGAGGATGACTTTTGTAGTTATTATTTTGTTTTTGCCCATCCCCGTCTCTCTCTCTCTCTCTCTGTCTCTCTCTCTCTCATATATATATATATATATATATATATATATATTTATTTATTTATTTCTCTCGTCAGGTCATGTCGGTAAAGATGGAAATGGATGTCAGTGGCGTGTCCAGGACACCCATCTCTGTTCTACCTGCTGCTGCAGAGGTCAAAGCCATGCTGAAACCCGATATGGGGGACAGGCCCCGCTGTGCCAGCACCCCCTGCTCCCCCATCAAAAGTACTGTTTCAGGCTTCCAGATCCTCCACATGGACTCCAACTACCTAGTCGGCTTCACCACCGGCGAGGAGCTGCTAAAACTAGCCCACAAGTGGTCTCCCAACCCAGAGAAGACCCTTATCACCACACCGACTACCACAACGTCAACAGCATCAGAGGCCTTGCCCAGTTCTGTCCCCAAACCCATGGACCTGGGCATCCACCGGGCGTCGCGGATCTACAAAGCCAAAAACCGCTACTACCAGCCATACGACATCCCCGTGGTCAACGGGCGCCGGAGGAGGCGCATGCCCAGCTCAGGTGACCCCTACCTCAGGCCCCTGTCCCAGGGGGAGGGTGGCCCAGGGAGGGCCCTGCACCACGGCCCCCTGCCCCTCTGCCTTCTCAAGGGGAAGAGGGCCCAGTCCAAGTCCCTGGACTACCTCAACCTGGACAAAATGAGTGTCAAGGAGCCTCCGGCCGACACAGAGGTGCTGCAGTTCCAGCTCCAGCACCTGACGCTACGGAGCGAGCGCATGTTCACCAGGAACAAGACATGAAGCAACACCAGAGTCACTCCCCTGTTCCATCATCCACTCCCATGGGATTTGGGTGCTATTTCCGGCTGTGCGTTTCTCTCCCTACTCAGATCATAGGATAGTCCTTTAAGGGGACACTTGCGGAGACCACTAATCTTGTTATTATTATGAAGCGAGGGTGACAAACTAAGCGGGTCTCTTGACGAAATGAGACGCATGCTAACGTATACGTAAAAATCCAGTGAACACAAATTGTTAAGTTAGTACACTGAAAACGGGGGTTGTTTAGATACAAAAATGTGAAGTTCGTCAGGATTAGCAATAACTGGTAAACGTATTTATTGACAATGTTTGTGTGTGTGCGTGTATGTGTGTGTGTGTGTGTGTGTGTGTGTGTGTGTGCGCGCACCTTTTTAAAAATGGTAAGGGATGTGTAACCAATGCCTCTCAAACCGGCCCCTTTTTTTCTGCATTGGACTGCACTGTTAGACATCTGATGTTTTTACAGACCTTGCATCCTCAACTACAGCACACCTTTACTTTTTAACCACTATACATCCATAGCAATTAGCATTAGCCCCAGCAGTACTGCACTATACATCCATAGCAATTAGCATTAGCCCCAGCAGCACTGCACTCTACATCCATAGCAATTAGCATTACCCTCAGCAGTACTGCACTTTACATCCATGCCAATTAGCATTAGCCCCAGCAGTACTACACTCTACATCCATAGCAATTAGCATTAGCCCCAGCAGCACTGCACTCTACATCCATAGCAATTAGCATTAGCCCCAGCAGTACTGCACTATACATCCATAGCAATTAGCATTAGCCCCAGCAGTACTGCACTATACATCCATAGCAATTAGCATTACCCTCAGCAGTACTGCACTTTACGTCCATACCAATTAGCATTATCCCCAGCAGTACTGCACTTTACATCCATATCAATTAGCATTAGCCCCAGCAGTACTGTACTATACGTCCATAGCAATTAGCATTAGCCAAAACAATACTGCACTATACATCCATAGCAATTAGCATTAGCCCCAGCAGTACTGTATGTAAGCTACTGTATGTCTGTATGTGTGTGGATGTATAGGGGCGGCAGGTAGCCTAGTGGTGGTGTGTTGGACCAGTAACCGAAAGGTTGCTAGATCGAATCCCCGAGCTGACAAGGTAAAAAATCTGTCATTCTGCCCCTGAACTAGACAGTTAAGCCAACTGTTCCTAGGCCATCATTGTAAATAAGAATTTGTTTCTTAACTGACTTGCCTAGTTAAATAAAGGTTAAATAAAAATAAAAAATGTGAATGCTCACTCAGCTACACTACTACTTTGCTCTTGCTAAGCACCAGGGAAATGTGGGTTTAATGTAAACCACTGACTGTTACACAATCAAAAGGTTATTTAAAACAGAATCCTGTAAAGGGGCAATCTGCAGTTACTACATCCATTTTTGGACTTATACATTTATGATACCCATTGATTCTTGAAGAATATAACATTTAAATGCCACATGTCGTAGCCCATCAGAACTCAAAATATATGCTTGTTTTACTCCACTGTTTGTAAACAGTAAATATAAACAATATAGCCTCAAAACATGGTTAAAACTATCATTTTCCTATCATTGGTGGTCAGTCCTTGCATCCATATCTATGAATTTGAGTGTGGTTACATTTCTGCAGCCCCATCCCTCAGCTTTTTACCGAAACGGGGGCGGGGAAAACGCTTTGTTATTGCTTCAACTGCTGATTGCTGCTCTAAGAGGATTTGTGGGGGAGAGGCTTACCGTCAGAGTGCCTGAGGTGAGATTAGCTCCTTATATACAGAATTAATCCCCTCACTCCATTTCTCCCAGTCAGACTGAATCCTCAGCAGGGGTGAGGGGTTGAATTAGGAGATTCCAGATTTTCTGCATCTAGACGTTGTGTCCATCATTCTGAATCCCAGTCATTCTTTTCATTTCCTGAATGGGAGGGATGGGTATTTTAGCCTAGGTAAAAGGTTATCAATTTAGTTTTGTGTTTTTGCCTCCCCTTCATAAAGGTATGTAGAGCACCTGAAACACGTACCATAGCTATGGAAACCAAAGGAGGATTATTTTGGGGTGCCCTAGGAAAACTTGACCACATTGTTTCTGTAATAAGATCTATTTGGGGTTTCGTAGGACATGTGACAATCATTTTGAGGAGTGATCTTGGAGAACACCTTACTTGAAGTAGCCCTGACCTAATGCCCTCATAACAAAATCATTTGCGTGATATAAATTCTCTGATAGTCTCTTACCATTGACAATTGACCTATTATAAGCCATATGACATGTAATGGTAACTATACACTGAGTGAATGAAACATTAAGGACACTACTAATTTTGAGTTGTCAACACATGACAGTAAAGAGCACCATCTCATGACTATACAATTCTGGTCTTTCTCAATACTGTAATTCACCAAGCGACCAAAAATTGTGACATTTTTGGAAAGGTCACCTTCTTTTCCTCCAGACATGCAAAACTACAGCTAGACAGGGTATTGGTCCAGACAGTACATTTACACTGAGTGTACAAAATATTAAGAACACCTTTCTAGTATTGAGTTGCACCCCCTTTTGCCCTCAGAACAGTCTCAATTAGTCGGGGCATGGACTCTAGAAGGTGTCAAAAGCGTTCCACAGGGATGCTGGCCCATGTTGACTCCAATGCTTCCCACAGTTGTGTCAAGTTGGCTGGATGTCCTTTGGGTGGTGGACCATTTTTGATACACACGTGAAACTGTTGAGCGTTAAAAACCCAGCAGCGTTGCAGTTCCTGACCCAAACCGGTGCACCTGGCACCTACTACCATACCCCATTCAAAGGCACTTAAATATTTTGTCTTGCCCATTCACCCTTTCAATGGCACACATACACAATCCATTCCTCAATTGTCTCAAGGCTTAAAAATCCTTCTTTAACCTGTCTCCTCCCCTTCATCTACACTGATTTGAAGTGGATTTAACAAGTGACATCAATAAGGGATCATAGCTTTCACCTGGGTTCACCTGGTCAGTCTATGTAATGAAAGACCAGGTGTTCTTAATGTTTTGCTCACTCAGTGTATAAAGATGTCTTTTCATGCTTTATATGGTTTGGTGTGACTTTCAAATTCTACTATGAGTTTAAGCTCTTTTTCATCATGCTTCTCTTTTCCACGCTAACCTCATTGTGTCATAGTACAAGAAAATAACCTCCAAAAAACATCCAAGGAAATATTTTCAAAGTTAGGAACTGCATCCATCTCCTCTGTGTCTTCTCCATTGTGTTTGTGTCTGTGTATTTTCAGTAAAAGGTTATTGGATCACACATTCCCTTCTAGATGGTTCATGGTTTAGGGTCAGTCACCTGTCTGTCTTCACTCTAAATGGGTTCACAGAAATTGCTTAATCTGTATTTCCATTTAAAATTATTATTTTTGATATCAATTTTTTTTTTAATATAGTTTATTAATTAATTTATCTGAAGTCATGGAAGACATCGTTATTGGTTTAATATAAAAATGGCAGTATGTTGCATATAGGCTATGTTTACCTGGAGTGGACACTTAAAGGCACCTTAACCCGACGTATGAACGGTGAAGTGTAGTTATTTAAGGGTGCAGATCACAACAGCAGCTACAGATGAAAACTCATTCATTTGAACAATCTGTCTCTGAGTAACGGTGATATGTTTTCACCAAACACTTGGAAATGTTCTCTGGTGAAATATATTCGGTATTATCAATAACCGTCAACGATTTGCTCACAGATGTGACTGTGTTTGCAGTGAATTTTTGGTGGCTTCTTAGTTGTAATGTTTAGAATGTGTTGATTTAACAGTTAAACCTTATCAGTGTTCGTACCGCATCATGTTAATAGTATACAGTAGAAATGAAAAGTTTTACTTTGGCCGTCATGAAGGAAAAATGCTACTTGAACAACACACGTTTTAATATGCTATACAATTCAAGAAAAAATGTAATATTGTAAGACTGTGGCCGTTCTAAACAGGAATACCCAATGCATTATGGGAATTAATAATAGACTACAGTAATTCTGGACTGAGATGCCCGTTTAATAGAGAATCTTCATTGAACATGGTTTTTAGGCCAGGACTGTTCTTAATCTGTGACCTGGAAACAGGCCCTCAATGTTCACAGTAAAGCATTGTCTTCATAATTACAATGTGGGTTGAAATGTGCTATTTTCCTGCATGACCATTATCCACAGCAATGGAACAAGAAAGTTGCATCGCAGGTCACAGTGCTTTTCAGTGACTCATTTTGATTTAGTGTTCATAGGCTTGTGTGGAACTTTGTCATTTTATTCCTACAAAAGGTTTATTGTCATTTTGACTTTCTGGTCAAATCTTTCAAGCAGCTTGTATACTGTAGTTTAGCTACCTAAAAGCATTTGTTTTGTTTTCTACTGTGTCTATTTATGCCCTGCAATGCCACTGACTTAAGTTTTATTATCTTTCACTTGACATTGTTATTAAAACACTACTACGCTAGGATGTGTGTGACTCAATTTTTTATGAGCAAATAAGAAACAGTTCTCAAATGTCATCGGGACGGGATCCGTAAGATTGTTTCAAAGTGCTGTAATTTTTCCTTCCTTCACATATGGGATGTGACAGATTAAACGTTTGTTCCCTAGAATGTTTTATAAAGATGCTTTCCCCAGCATTATGTTTTCTGTAATGTCTTTTTCTTAAATCATACAAGCTTTGTGTCTGCCAGTGAAAAGCACTATTTGCTAAATTCAACTCTTTTGACTGTATTTGTAGATAAATCAGTTGTAATCATTTAAACCCTAATGGAACATGACGGAGAAGGTACTTATAGAGCACGTCTTGAGAGACATTAGTAGTGTCAAACCACGTGATGATGTCAAATTTGGTCTCTGACGAGAGGTCAAATTAAATGACGGACAGACTGCTGATAGGTGGCCTGTGTTACAGACTGCTGATAGGTGGCCTGTGTTACAGACGGCTGATAGGTGGCCTGTGTTACAGACTGCTGATAGGTGGCCTGTGTTACAGACTGCTGATAGGTGGCCTGTGTTACAGACTGCTGATAGGTGGCCTGTGTTACAGACTGCTGATAGGTGGCCTGTGTTACAGACTGCTGATAGGTGGCTTGTGTTACAGACTGCTGATAGGTGGCTTGTGTTACAGTATCTGCTCTTTGTGTTCTGAGCTCCTCCATATTTCCACAAGAGGGAGAAATGTTTCAGCTCTCGGGGGAAGTTCACTCTAGGTGAGAATCTAGCATCAGCTTCCCCTCCCCTAATCCTAACCTTAATCATTAGTGAGGGAAATGCCAAACTGACTCAAGATCAGTGTCTAGGTGAAACCACCCTACACCATCTTGTTTCTTTACATACACTATATATACAAACTATGTGGACAGCCCTTCAAATTAGTGGATTCAGCTATTTCAGCCACACCCGTTGCTGACAAGTGTATAAAATCGAGCACAAAGCCATGCAACTGTACAGTTTGGTGGAGGAGGAATAATGGTCTGGGGCATTTTTTTATGGTTCGGACTAGGCCCCTTAGATCCAGGGAAGGGAAATCTTAACTCTATAGCTTACAATGACATTTTAGACCATTCTATGCTTCCAACTCTGTGGCAACAGTTTGGGAAAGGCCCTTTCCTGTTTCAGCATGACAATGTCCCCATGCACAAAGTGAGGTCCATACAGAAATGGTTTGTTGAGATTGGTGTGGAAGAACTTGACTGGCCTGCACAGAGCCCTGACCTCAGTCCCTTCGAACACCTTTGGGATTAATTGCAAAGCCGACTGCGTAATCACCCAACATCAGTGAGCGATCTCAGCAATGCTCATGGCTGAATGGAAGCAAGTCCCAGCAGTAATGTTCAGAAATCTGGTGGAAAGCCTTCCCAGAAGAGTGGAGGCTGTTATAGCAGCAAAGGGGAGACCAACTCCATATTAATGCCCATGATTTTGGAATGAGATGTTCGATGAGCAGGTGTCCACATACTTTTGGTCATGTAGTGTGAATGTTAAGATCTCTCAGTTTCCTTATAATGCTAATTTCTGTTCAACATTGACTTTAACCCCCTAAAGTCGTTGGCCGTGCCCCACGAAAATCTAATTAGTATAATCATTTTAAAAATCTGTTTAAGCTAAAGATATCAGTTTTTTTTTGCATGGGCTGTGTCTCAATCCATTACATCCGCCGATGTTCTACTAAGCTAACAAAGGGATTTGTTTTAAGATGGTCACACCAAGGATCATTTAGCTTTTTGATTTAGATTTTTAGGACCCCTTTATGTATACAAAAAAACAATGGGCGGAATGAAACATTGAATTTGGCCTTACTGCTATTATCCCTTAGAAATACATTGAATAACAGATTAATACATTGAATAACAGATTAATACATTTAATAACAGATTAATACATTGAGTAACAGATTAATACATTTAATAACAGATAGTCAAAACAAAAAAAAATACAGAACTTTGTTTTGAAGTGTCTGTCCAATATCTGAGAGATATAAGATAGATCAGGATTATTATAAAAAACAATTTTTTTTTAAATTTTAATTTGCCCCTTTTTTTTAGGCACTAAACTACTTCCATATATGATGTTTCTAAATTTAAACAAGTTGGAAGTAGAGGATCTACACTGACTGTACAAAACATTAAGAACATCTGGTCTTTCATTACATAGACTGTCCAGGTGAACCCAGGTGAAAGCTATGATCCCTTATTGATGTCACTTGTAAAATCCACTTCAATCAGTGTAGATGAAGTGGAGGTCACAGGTTAAAGAAGGACTTTTAAGCCTTGAGACAATCGAGACATGGATTGTGTATGTGTGCCATTGAAAGGGTGAATGGGCAAGACAAAGGATTTAAGTGCCTTTGAACGGGGTATGGTAGTAGGTGCCAGATGCACCGGTTTGGGTCAGGAACTGCAACGCTGCAGGGTTTTTCCACGCTCAACAGTTTCACGTGTGTATCAAGAATGGTCCACCACCCAAAGGACATCCAGCCAACTTGACGCAACTGTGGGAAGCATTGGAGTCAACATGGGCCAGCATCCCTGTGGAACGCTTTTGACACCTTCTAGAGTCCATGCCCCGACTAATTGAGACTGTTCTGAGGGCAAAAGGGGGTGCAACTCAATATTAGAAAGGTGTTCTTAATATTTTGTACACTCAGTGTAAATGTATTGTCTGGACCAATACCCTGTGTAGCTGTAGTTTTGCATGTCTGGAAGAAAAGAAAGTGACCTTTCCAAAAATGTCACAATTTTTGGTCGCTTGGTGAATTACAGTATTGAGAAAGACCAGAATTGTATAGTCATGAGATGGTGCTCTTTACTGTCATGTGTTGAATGGAGAACTATGTGTCCAGCAGACCTGGGTTCAAATACTATTTGAAATCACTGATTTCTGGCCAGTGGTACTTTACCCCAGAAAATCACCTAGGCTGCGTTCAGTACAGAAAAATGTCATAGAACGTTAAATTGAGCGGAAACGGTGCTGTTCTGAACGACCAGTTGAAAAACGGGGTGGGGTTAGGGTAAAAAAAAATGCACCGCTACCCCTTTAAAAATGTCCCTCGTTGCTTCAAGCCACTCCCCGGCGTACCCACTGAACGGAGCAAACGTATCTCGGTCTGTTCAAGAATGTTTTGAGAAAACGTGTCGTTCAGTACAAACTGTTCTTCAAACGTTCAAGCGAACTGAACGCACCCCTGATTAGCAATTAATCCCATAATGGGATAGTTGTACAAGGTCTTATGAGCGAGCTCAACAAGGTGTTCCTCCTCAAAGACAAACTTGTGCCTCAATTTGCATCCCAAATGGCACCCTATTCCCTAAATATTGCACACTTTTGTCAAGGGCCCATATAGGCCTCTGGTCAAAAGTAGTGCACTACATATGGAAAAGGGTGCCGTTTGGTATGCAACCCCTGTATTTGTGAAAAAGTGTTGTCTGTCTCTTACTTTATCACTTTTCACTGTTATTCCTTTTTAATCCGATGAAGAAGGGTCCAGATTGAAGGCCCAATCCTAAACTTAATCATTGGTAGGGAAAATGCAAAACTGGTCCAAGATCAGCGTCTTGGGGGCATGGACAATTCGTTTTTTTCTCTGAATTAATCAGCATTAGAGAGCTGCACCGGGGTCAGGTTGTCACCACACTTTCCAAAATCAAATCATATTCTATTCGTCACATGCTTGCTAATAACAGGTAATAATAAAAGTAATAATAAATAATAATAAACGTACACAACGAGTAACGATAACTTGGCTATATAGACGGGGTATCAGTTCACCTGGATTGACCCAAGAGACACATGTAAGAAGGGGTGTGTTATGTTGGCTGTCATGGACAAAGTGGAGTTTTTATTGGTAAAAACAATAAGATAAATACACAGTGCATTCGGAAAGTATTCAGACCCCTTGACTTTTTCCACATTTTGTTACGTTACAGCCTTATTCTGGGCTCCCGAGTGGCGCAGCGGTCCAAGGCATTGTGTCTCAGTGCTAGCGGCGTCACTACAGACACCCTAGTTCGAATAACTGACTTGCCTAGTTAAATAAAGGTTACATTTAATATATATATTTTTTTATTCTAAAATGGAGTCGATAGTTTTTTTCCCCTCATCAATCTACACACAATACCCCTTAATGACAAAGCAAAAACCTTGTTTTTGTGTGCAAATTTATAAAAAAAAATACAAAACTCAAATATCACATTTGCATAAGTATTCAGACCCGTTACTCAACACTTTGTTGAAGCACCTTTGGCAGCGATTACACCCTCGAGTCTTCTTGGGTATAACGCTACAAGCTTGGCACACCTGTATTTGGGGAGTTTTTCCCATTCTTCTCTGCAGATCCTCTCAAGCTCTGTCAGGTTGGATGGGGAGTGTCGCTGCACAGCTATTTTCAGGTCTCTACAGAGATGGTCGATCAGGTTCAAGTCTGGGCTCTGGCTGGGCCACTCAAGGACATTCAGAGACTTGTCCCGAAGCCACTCCTGCATTGTCTTGGCTGTGTGCTTAGGGTCGTTGTCCTGTTGAAAGGTGAACCTTCACCCCAGTCAGAGGTCCTGAGCACTCTGAAGCAGGTTTTCATCAAGGATCTCTCTGTGCTTTGCTCCGTTCATCTTTCCCTCTATCCTGGCTAGTCTCCCAGTCCCTGCTGCTGAAAAACATCCCCACAGCATGATGATGCCACCACCATGCTTCACCATAGGGATGGTGCCAGGTTTCCTCCAGACATGACACTTGGCATTCAGGCCATAGAATCTTGTTTCTCATGGTCTGAATCTTTAGGTGCCTTTTGGCAAACTCCAAGTCTGGTGTCATGTGCCTTTTACTGAGGAGTGGCTTCCGTCTGGCCAGTCTACCATAAATGCCTGATTGGTGGAGTGCTGCAGAGATGGTTGTCCTTCTGGAAGATTCTCTCATCTCCACAGAGGAACTCTAAATCATTTCCAATCAATCAATTGAATTTACCACAGGTGAACTCCAAGTTGTAGAAACATCTCAAGGATGATCAATGGAAACAGGATGCACATGAGCTCAATTTTGAGTTTCATAGCAAAGTGTCTGAATACTTATGTAAATAATTATTGAAGTTTTTTATTTTTAATACATTTGCAAAATTTCTAAAAACCCGTATTTGCTTTGTCATTATGGGGTATTGTGTGTAAATTTATGAGGGAAAAAATGTATTTAATCAATTTTAGAACAAAGCTGTAATGTAGCAACATTTTGAGAAGGTCAAGGGCTCTGAATACTTTCTGAATGCACGGTAGGTAAAGTCCATTCTCTGTTATTTTTTCTCCTTTTCTTTTAAGAGCTTTGTCACAATGGATAGATATGTAGGGGAGAGCCGGGACGAAAGTAACACAGGGTGAAAGTAACATGCCCATTTTCTCAGATAACACAGAAGCTAGAATGTTGTAGTGAAGTCAGCATGTTCCAAATGTGGAGGATGACCTCCCTGCCAAAAAAGAGCCCAGTCTGACCATGTTTCTCAGAGTTATCAACAAAAAGTGGTTTTGAGCGATGTAAGTTAAAAAAAACGTACCCGGAAGTGTTTTTTTGGTTGTAGAGTTGTGTTTAGTTATTTAAGGTTCCAAACATATGTTGTTGTCTGAACACATCTATTGACTTTATTACAGAATCGGTTTCAAGTATCACGCTAACTAGTCTTGGGTGTGTCCCTAGGAGAAGTTACAGGAGAGACGGGTGGGACGAAGGTCACACAATATAAACTAGTGACCTGGGCCAGTAACCGAAAGGTTGCTGGATCGAGCCCCCGAGCTGACAGGGTAAAAATCTGTCGTTCTGCCCCTGAACAAGGCAGTTATCCCACTGTTCCCCGGTAGGCCGTCATTGTAAATAAGAATTTGTTCTTAACTGACTTGCCTAGTTAAATAAAGGTAAAGAAATATATAATAATTTCCAACCTCATTATTCAAATCGACACACAAATGAAATGATGTCTGATAGAACGTTTGTTGAAAGTAACGAGCATTACAAACCAGAAACGTAGAGATAAGACAGATATTGTGCACTTCTCGCACATGTTACTCCCGCCCCACCGTCAGGTACAAAGTAAGGTTGCGGTAGGTCTGTTCTCTGTCTATTTAATTTAAACAAATTTACCCTAGGAAGGAAATTACAGTTGCTAATGGTAGAGGACATATTGTTTGTCATAATATATGGTGTCTCTAGCTCTATCGAGTAATTAGGGAAAATACTAAAAGTGTTACATTTTCGCCCTGGTTCTTCCCTACATATAACTTAGTGACTGCAACAGGATAGATAATAAACAGCAGCGTCGTATGTGATGAGTCAAAAAAGTTAGTGCAAAAAGGGTCAATGCAGATAGTCAGGGTAGCTACTGAACTACCTATTTAGCAGTCTTATGGCTTGAGGGTAGAAGCTGTTCAGGGTCCTGTTGGTTCCACAATCTGGTACAATGTATAACTTGGGTTGCTGGAGTCTGACAATTTTTAGGGCCTTCCTCTGACACCGCCTGGCATAGAAGTCCTAGATGGCAAGGAGCTCGGTCCCAGTATGCACTACCCTCTGTAGCACCTTGCGGTCGGATGCCAAGCAGTTGCCATATCAAGCGGTGATGCAGCCAGTCAAGATGCTCTCAATGGTGCATCTGTAGAACTTTTTGAGGACCTGAGGGTCCATGACAAATTTTTTCAGCCTCCTGAGGGAGAAGAGGCATTGGCGTGCCCTCTTCACAACTGTGTTGGTGTGTGTGGACCATGATAGATCCTTAGCGATGTGGATACTGAGGAACTTGAAGCTCTCGACCCACTTCACTACAACCCCGTCGTTTCCTGTAGTCCACAATCAGCTCATTTGTCTTGCTAACGTTGAAGGAGAGGTTGTATCCTGCCACCACATTGCCCGGTCTGTGAACTCCTCCCTATAGGCTCGTTGTTGTCGGTAATCAGGCCTACCAATGTCGTGTTGTCAGCAAACTTAATGATGGTGTTGGAGTCGTGTGCTGCCATGCAGTAGTGAGTGAACAGGGAGTACAGTAGGGGACTATGCATGCACCTGCGGGGCCCCTATGTTGAAGGTCAGTGTGGCAGATGTGTTGTTGCCTACCCTCACCACCTGGGGGCGGCACTTCAGGAAGTCTAGGATCCAATGTTAACTTGTTAACCTGTTTAAAGGTCTTACTCACATTGACTACGGAGAACGTGATCGCACAGCCGTCTGGAACAGCTGGTGCTCTCATGCATGGTTCAGTGTTGCTTGCTTCAAAGCAAGAATAGAAGGCTCGTCTGGTAGGCTCACGTCACTGGTTTTCCCTTTGTAATCCGTGATAGTTTGCAAGCCCTGCCACATCCGATGAGCTTCAGAGCCGGCGTAGTAGGATTTGATCTTAGTACTGTATTGATGCTTTGCCTGTTTGATGACTTGTCAGAGGTCACAGCGGGATTTCTTATACATGTCCGGATTAGTTTCCCGCTCCTTGAAATCGGCAGCTGTAGCCTTTATCTCTGTGCGGATGTTGCCTGTATTCCATGGCTTCTGGTTGGGATATGTGAGTACGGTCACTGTGGGGACGACGTCATCGATGCACTTATTATTGAAGCTGGTGACTAAAGTGGTAAACTCTTAAATGCCATCGGATGAATCGCGGAACATATTCCAGTCTTTGATAGAAAACAGTCCTGTAGCTTAGCATCCGCTAAATCGGACCACGTGTTAGCAGGAATCAGGGGGATAGACTTGTGGTCAGATTTTACAAATGGAGTACGAGGGAGAACTTTGTATACCTTTCTGTGTGTGGAGTAAAGGTGATAGAGTTTTGTCTTCTCTAGTTGCACAGGTGACATGCTTGTAGAGATTAGGTCAAATTGATTTTAGGTTCCTAAATTAAAATCTCCGGCCACTAGGAGCTCCCTGGATGAGTATTTTCTTGTTTGCTTATGGCCCTATACAGCTCGTTGACTGCGGTCTTAGTGCCAGCATCGGTTTGTGGTGGTAAATAGAGAGCTACAGTTGAGCTCGCTCAGTTTAGCTCAACACTGATTGGCTATTATTTTATACTTTCTTTTTATCAAGGGAGGCCAAATGCTCTCTGGCTTCACTTGCATTCAATGCTACTGGCGGCAAAAATGTCATACTCTTTATGACCAGAACGCATCAGATTGATGGTCTACACATACAGAGACAGAGGGGCGTTGTTTCCCTCACTCGGATGTTTTTGCCGGTGAGATACATTCAGCCTCTTTCGAATTGAAGGAAAATGATGACAACACAGAGAGGTGAAACATACCTCACTTTAATAATTTATACATACTGTTTTACACACTTTATATATAGTGCCTTCAGAAAGTATTCATACCCTTTGACTTATACAGTTTTGATGTGTTACAGCCTGAATTTAAAATGTATTAAATAAATAAAACTTTCACCCATCAACACACAATACCCCATAATGACAAAGGGAAAACATTCACATACGGTACCAGTCAAAAGTTTGGACATACCTACTCATTCCAGCGTTTTTCTTTATTCTACTATTTTCTACATTGTAGAATAATAGTGAAGACATCAAAACTATGAAATAACATGTAGTAATCATTTTATATTTGAGATTCTTCAAAGTAGCCAACCTTTCCCTTGATGACAGCTTTGCACACTCTTGGCATTCTCTCAACCAGCTTCATGAGGAATGCTTTACAAACAGTCTTGAAGGAGTCCCCACATATGCTGAGCACTTGTTGGCTGCTTTTCCTTTACTCTGCAGTCCAACTCATCCCAAACAATCTCAATTGGGTTGAGGTTGTGTGATTGTGTAAGCCTTGTCACCTGATGCAGCACTCCATCACTCTCCTTGGTCAAATAGCCCGTACACAGCCTATAGGTGTGTTTTGATTCATTGTCCTGTTGAAAAACAAATGATAGTCCCACTAAGCGCAAACCAGATGGGATGGCGTATCGCTGCAGAATGCTGTGCTAGCCATGCTGTTTAAGTGTCACCAGCAAAGCACCCCCACACCATCACACCACCTCCATGCTTCACGGTGGGAACCACACATGCGGAGATCATCCGTTCACCTACTCTGCGTCTCACAAAGACACCGCGGCTGGAACAAAAAAAAGACATTAAATAATGAAACTTTCGTCTCTGTGTTGTCATAATTGTCTTTCAATTGGGAGGAGGCTGAATGTATCTCACCAGCGAAAGTATCCAAGTGAGAGAAACAGCGCCCCTCTGTCTCTCTACATGCAGGCCACTGTATCTGATGAGGTCTGGTCATGAAGAGTATGACATTGTTGCCACCCGTAGCATTGAATGCATGGGAAGCCAGCAAGCATTTGGCCTCCCTTGATAAAAAGTATAAAATAATAGTTAATCAGCTTTGAGCTAAACTGAGCAAGCTCAACTGTGAATGGTCCTAGCGCGCCAAAAACAAGTGTCAAGGGAAGCCAGTTTCGATTTAGCTTCACTCCTATCACAGATAAATATGTCATCGACAGAAACAACTTCAATTGTTGCATCTTGTTGTGTTCTTGTCCTCTGGTAGCAAGCTAGATAGCAAAAAGTCCCTTTCCTAAATTAGCCATAGATGGAGATAGGGATTTGGACTTGTGATTTTACTTTATTCTCCGTGCTGGAGATGATAAAGACGATTCTGATCTAACCATAAAATACATTGTTCCTCTGGACTGAGGGGATGGAAGTTCAATATGTAGCTAGATGTAGAAGGCTAATGTTAACTAGCTAACGTTGCCATGAAAGGAAGTTAGGCTAGAGAGCAAGCATTTTACCCAGGTAGCCTAGGGCAACAAAAAATAAAAGCGTGTACTGTATGACAGTGTCATTGACCGTTTCGTTAACATGAAAGAAAGGAGGATGGCATTTTTTTTCTACTTCCACACACAGACACACAGAAATCAGAACCATGAACAGCCACATCATATTTAGCATACATTGATTGGACTAAATTGCTTTTGGTATTTTTTTGTTGTCACTGTATTATACTAAGCAGAGGTGATTTGATGATGTTGAAATGGTGCTGGAATAGTGGAGGCAGCTCCTGTTTTCTTTGTGACTTGCAGTAACTGTCCGTGGTTCTAAATCAATAGTTGTTTACTAGTCTGCAAGGCATATGAACTAACAGGTTATAGAGCAAAAAAATCTATGAACACTGGTTACTTTAATAATATTTATGTTCTGTTTTATCAACTTTTTATATGTATATACTGTATTCTAATCATGGCTTTTCCTGTATAACTACTGCTGTACACACCTTTTCTATTCATATACTGTATTTAACAGATGCTCTTATCCAGAGCAATTAGGGTTAAGTGCCTTGCTCAAGGGCATCTCGGCAGATGTTTTACCAAGTCGGCTCAGTGATTCGAACCAGCGACCTTTCAGTTACTGGCCCAACACTCATAACCGCTAGACTACCTGCCATTATGTGTACATATATCTCTATTCCGGTCTCTGATATTTCTCATTCTGATATATCAGAATGTATGATTTTTGTGGATTATGTGTGTATTGTTTTTTAAATGTTTTGTATTGCTAGGTATTACTGCACTGTTGGAGCTAGAAACACAAGCATTTCACTGAACCTGCGATGACATCTGCAAATCGGTGTATACTACCAATAAACATTTATTTGATTTGATCTATTGGGCATAATGATGATACTGAAAAATACAGTACCTAAAATCTACCCACTATGCATTTAATACTGTATCTAAATCATATGTTATGACATTTTGGGACTGTCATATCTTTGAGTGTCCTTTAAGTAAGCAAGCAACCACCAAGCAAAAAAAGTCTGCCTAACAAAAGGTTAAATGGGAAAACCCTCAGTTTCACAACCACTACTTTTTACAGAAGTTGTTGGGACATATCTATTGTGTAAATAGTGTGTTATCAATTGTCTCTTTCAACCTGAGCCTTTATAAGGAAAGCTGAAGTTGACTTGATCACACTTTTAGAGACACAGGCCTTATTTTCATCCAAACCATTAGACATAGCTGTCTATCTGTTCAGAATGAGAGCTGTTGTTGTTCTCCTGCTTGTGGCTGTGGCCAGTGCTAAGGTGTATGACAGATGTGAGCTGGCCAGAGCGCTGAAGGCATACGGAATGGATGGCTACGCTGGAAACAGCCTGCCCAACTGTGAGTGATAATATTCTTGATCGTGGTCTTTGAGGATGTGTGTGTGTGTGTGCATATCGTTGTATGTTTCTGAGCTCCAAAAATATGTTACCATAGCTAACCTTACACTGAGGTTAATGTTGACATCCACCGTGTGACTATCTGTCCTCTAAGGGGTGTGCCTGTCTAAATGGGAGTCGAGCTACAATACCCAGGCCACCAACCGCAACACCGACGGCTCCACCGACTATGGCATCTTCCAGATTAACAGCCGCTACTGGTGTGACGACGGACGTACCCCGGGGGCTAAGAACGTCTGTGGTATCCGCTGCAGCCGTGAGTAGCCTGCATACCGAATGGCATCGCATACATAGTGCATTACTTTTGACCTGAGAAATGTTCCGGGTTGAGGGCTATTGGCAGTGTAACTGTATGAGAGGTTAGAGGAGGTTCGTCCGAGGATGAGAAATTGTGTTTTATTGAGAGGCAGGGGCAGTAACGTGAACTAGAAACAGTGGCTTCAGAAAGTATTCATACCCCTTGACTTATTCCACTTATTTTGTTGTGTTACAGCCTGAATTTAAAATGGATTAAATACAGATTTAGTGTCACTGGCCTACACACACAATACCCCATAATGTCAAAGTGGAGTTATGTTTTAAGACATTTTTACAAATTCTGGAGTGCAAATATGCTTAACAAGTCACATATGTTGTGTGCAATAATAGTGTTTAACATGATTTTTGAATAACTACCTCATCTCTGTAAGGTCCTTCAGTTGACCAGCGAATTTCAAATACAGATTCAACCACAAACACCAGGAAGGTTTTCCAATGCCTTGCAAAGAAGGGCACCTATTGGTAGATGGTTAAAAAATTTAAAAAAGCAGACATGGAATAACCCTTTTAACATGGGGAAGTTATTAATTATGCGTTGGATTGTGTATCAATACACCCATTCACTACAAAGATACAGGCGTCCTTCCTAACTCAGTTGCCAGAGAGGAAGGAAACCGCTCAATGAGTCCAATGGTGACTTTAAAAAGTTACAGAGTTTAATAATGGCTGTGAAAACTGAGGATGAATCAACAACATTGTAGTTACTCCACAATACTAACCTAAATGACAGAATGAAAAGAAGGAAGTCTGTACAGAATACAAATATTCTAAAACATGCATCCTGTTTGCAATAAGGCACTAAAGTAATACTAAAATGTGGAAAATAATTAACTTTATGCCCTGAATACAAAGCGTTATGTTTGGGGCAAATCCAACACAACACATCACTGAGTACCACTCTTCATATTTTCAAGCATGGTGATGGCTCCACCGACTATAAAAATAGAAATACTTTTCCCAAGTAACAAATGAATGGCATGATCCTTAGCATTTGGCATAAGGGTGATACATTATAAATTAGACAAAATAAATGAGCAATCCATATTTAGTCTGCCTGTCAGTGGCTTAATGCTTGTGTATTATGACAATATTGTCAAGCATTAGGCAATAATGTAGTTCAAAGCTGGTTCAGGAAGTTTGAATTCATGTTCCATCATGTTATGGGTATGCTTGTCTTTGGCAAGGACTAGGGAGTTTTTTTTAGGATAAAAAGAAACGGAATAGAGCTAAGCCTGAAGGAAAATCCTAATCACTTCCCTGATTACTTCCTCTTTATTTAGCCCTCTTTATTTAGCCCTCTGTGTTCATCAGTCCTTAGATTGTCTCTCACGTTCAGTACGCTTCCCATGTTTGTTCTTTTGTATCTGTTCCGTATTAAACTCACCTTCTGCACCTGCTTTCTGACTCCCAACGTATACTGGGAGACAAATATACCTTTCAGCAGGACAATAACCTAAAACACAAGCCCAAATATACACCGGAGTTGCTTACCAAGAAGACAGTGAATTTTCCTGAGAGACATAGTTATACAGTTTTGACTTAAATCAACATGAATATTCATGACAAGACTTGAAAATGACTTCAAAAATCTCGCAATGATCAACATCCAACTTAATAAACAAAGAATAATGTGCAAATGTTGTACAATCAAGGTTAATAATACTTATGTAAATTAGATACGTCTGTATTTCATTTTCAATAAATTTGCACAAATTTCTAAAAACATGTTTTCGCTATTGTCTGTAGATGGGTGAGAAAAAAAATCTATATAATCAATTTTGAATTTAGGCTGTAACACAACAAAATGTGTAATAGGTCAAGGGGTATTAATACTTTCTGAAGGCACTATAATGTTGATCTTACATAATTCTGATGTTACATTTGAATACAGTCAAAATGAGAATAAACAGACACTGGGGCCTACTTCTCTATCATAAACCCTGAACCAACATACCTGCATTGTTTCATTGTACAGTAATCTGCTTTTGTTCTTGTTGTTTTCTTAGCTTTCGGTTCCTCCTGTTTCCCGGACGGTACTATGACTAAAGGTTTCTCTTCCTCTTTCTTCTGACAGAGCTGCTAACTGATGACATCACAGTGGCGGTCAGTTGTGCCAAGCGTGTGGTGTTGGACCCGAACGGAATCGGGGCATGGTAAGGTGGCAGGTTTCCCTGAAAGTACTATGTTACAAAAACATTTAAGTTACAAAATAATTAGCCATACTTTATGTTACCTGTAGCCCAATATCACTCTACAAGGCTATGTATAAATGGGATAACCTGTAACAAATTAGCTCTCGCCTTTTAGAAGAACTTAAATGGTAAGGACTGCCTGTACATGGTGATTATCTACCTGATATACTCCCTTAAAATGACCCTGAATGATTGCCTACGTACTGTAAACCGTTTCCAAGTCTTCTATCATCCTTCAATTCCACATGATGTTCTGTTGTCTTATATCTGATATTTAATGTCTATATATCAAATATCAACATGATGGTGTGTGTACGTTTTAGGGTGGCTTGGCGCCTTCACTGTCAGAATCAGGACCTGAGGCCCTACGTGGACGGCTGCGGGGTCTAAGACCATACTGGAGCAGCTGAACACTTCTCAGCCCATTCTGAAGCAGACTTAACTAATAGGATGGATCCATTCTGTACTATCCATCAGTATCTGCAGCTTTAACTAGTACATTTTCACATATTGATACATTTTAGATTTAAGCAATAAGGAACGAGGGGGTGTGTTATATGGCCAATATACCACGGCTAAGAGCAGTTCTTACGCACGACGCAACGCTGAGTGCCTGGATACAGCCCTTAGCCGTGGTATGTTGGCAACATACCACAAACCCCCGAGGTGCCTTATTGCTGTTATAAACTGGTTACTGACGTAATTAGAGCACTACAAATACATGTTTTGTCGTACCTGTGGTATACCACGGCCAATCACCATTCAGGGCTCGAACCACCCATTTTATAATACAGAGTAAATCACAAATAATCAGGTTTTTTTGTATCAAATGTATCATCATATATAGTGTATAATATTACTTCATGTCAAATCAGTAAACAGCTCAACATGCTTACCCATAAAAATAAAACAAGTTCATGTTTTATTTGTTGTTGGTGTTGTGTAGCAATGATAGATGATAGAATTGTCTTATTATAGTCAAACTGTAATTTATTATGTATTTATTATTCAGCCAACATCCTCATCTCTGAAATGGTGTAGTGCAGGATCGCTAAGGAAGCTAACAGTATCAAAACATACAGCAAGCCCATAGCAACAATTCAAAATCCTCCAGACAACTCCATCCATATCATATGTTTACAAATGCGTATAAAATGCATAATGCCAGAAACTCATTCAATTACCAAATACTTGCAGACTGTTCAGTGAGACTCTGGAGAAATTGTTGAAAAAGCCTACGAATAGCAGCAGCAATTACTTCAAAATGTGAATGGATCTGTGAAAAACATTCTATCTTCTTTTCCAACATACTCTACAATACTCCCAAGGTCTATTTAAAAGAAAAAATATATTTTCCCCCAAAAAATTAAAAAATAAAGACTATGGACATCTTCAAAGTACACTGTTAGTTAAAGAGTAGTTTTCCCAAAGTGCCGGTAATAATGTTTCTGAAGTGAACATACTGTAAATGCCTTGAACAGCTGGTCGTCCAACAAGGGTAAGACTGGTCCCAGATCTGTGTGTTTGGACTCTTGCATGATAACGTAAACTGACTGACACTCAGGGTAGAGTAAAGCGACCTGAAGTTAAACTGCATTGAAATACTCAAATTCCCATTCAATTTTCAGCTTTACATGGAATCCTTCAAGGAAAGTCAAACATAACCATTATTAAAGGGATAGGTCACTCAAAAACTATATATTTTAGTATTTTGATCATAAGTTCACTGTTAATACAATCCCCCCCCCAAAATCCCATTGTGAATGTCAGTTGTCAAGTTTTCAGTACAGAGTAAAAAACTGTGATGATGACGATGATATGTTTTGCATCATAACAAGTTTTTGAGTAAAGTGATCCTTTAACATGCTTTTGGTTAAACCAAACCAGAAGCTAGGACAGTAAAGGTTGGTTGCGATGCGAGGAGTATCCATCGAGCTCACATTCTGGTCTCCTCTGGTGGTCGATTCATGTAGTCCTGAACGGCCTGATGGTATGGTAGCCATTTTTTGGCGGATGCTTTTATAGACAAGATCCATCTGTGAACATGAACTTCTGAATTGATTAATTATCGCAAAGGTATTTCCAAGCATACAGTATTATGTAATGTTAAAAAGCTGTGCCTCTATTCCTTCCTAAATCAATGCAATAAGAGTCTACTTTGTGTAAAATGTGTCAAAAGTTTATTTATCACGTGCACAGGCTCAGTTGGTAGAGCATGGTGTTTGCAACGCCAAGGTTGTGGGTTCGATTCCCACGGGGGGCCAGTACGGAGGAAAAATAAAATGTATGAAAATGTATGCATTCACTACTGTAAGTCGCTCTGGATAAGAGCGTCTGCTAAATGACAAATGTAAATGTAAAATGTAAAACCCACTGGGCAAAAACAGGGTAAATCAACATTGTTTCCAATTTCAACAACAGAAAACTTGAATCAAAGTGGAAAATTGTTTGGATTTGCAAAAAGTCCTCAACGTAAGTACGTTTTTTTCTTTTTTTCAACCAACTTTTAACCTAAATCCAATGACATGGTGAACTTTTTGGTTGATTTCACGTTGAATTCACATTAGTTGACAAATCAACCAAAAGTAAATCAAAACTGGACATTGAAATGTTGTCTGTGCCCAGTGGGAACAGGTGTAAACAGTACAGTGAAATGCTTACTTAAAATGTGCCAACATGTGTAAAATGTGTGAACATCTCACCGTTTATTTTCCATGGGGTTTTCAGCACAGAGATAGAAGGTTTTGTACTCTTCCGAAGGGGGTTTCAGTTCAATGGTGGATTTCTTGGATCCCAAGGACTGTTCCCTCACAGTGTACCCATGTAAGTAGATCCCCCCTGGAGGGAGTCATATATATTTTATAGTATTTAGCAGAGGAGGCTTCTAGAGGCAGTCAGATACGGTATATTACAGTATTTAGCAGAGGAGGCTTCTAGAGGCAGTCAGATACTGTATATTACAGTATTTAGCAGAGGAGGCTTCTCCAAGGAGTGCAAATAATGTCATGTAATCGATTAAAAAACAGAACCTTGCTAATAAGTTATTGACAACGAAAAACCTCAAACTAATTATGATCTCTGACATTGATATCCATTCATTGACATATGGGTTAAACAGAATATGGTTTGTCATCTAATTATCATATCATCATACATTTATAATTTATCTTTTTCATCAATAACTCCTAAGCAATTTTCCTAGACAGATAGTCTCCTCAGTGTCAACATTATGGCGGCAGGTAGCCTAGTGGTTAGAGTGTTGGACTAGTAACCAGCAGGTAGCCTAGTGGTTAGAGTGTTGGACTAGTAACCAGCAGGTAGCCTAGTGGTTAGAGTGTTGGACTAGTAACCAGCAGGTAGCCTAGTGGTTAGAGTGTTGGACTAGTAACCAGCAGGTAGCCTAGTGGTTAGAGTGTTGGACTAGTAACCAGCAGGTAGCCTAGTGGTTAGAATGTTGGACTAGTAACCAGCAGGTAGCCTAGTGGTTAGAGTGTTGGACTAGTAACCAGCAGGTAGCCTAGTGGTTAGAGTGTTGGACTAGTAACCAGCAGGTAGCCTAGTGGTTAGAGTGTTGGACTAGTAACCAGCAGGTAGCCTAGTGGTTCGAGTGTTGGACTAGTAACCAGCAGGTAGCCTAGTGGTTAGAGTGTTGGACTAGTAACCAGCAGGTAGCCTAGTGGTTAGAGTGTTGGACTAGTAACCAGCAGGTAGCCTAGTGGTTAGAGTGTTGGACTAGAAACCAGCAGGTAGCCTAGTGGTTAGAGTGTTGGACTAGTAACCAGCAGGTAGCCTAGTGGTTAGAGTGTTAGACTAGTAACCAGCAGGTAGCCTAGTGGTTAGAGTGTTGGACTAGTAACCAGCAGGTAGCCTAGTGGTTAGAGTGTTAGACTAGTAACCAGCAGGTAGCCTAGTGGTTAGAGTGTTGGACTAGTAACCAGCAGGTAGCCTAGTGGTTAGAGTGTTGTACTAGTAACCAGCAGGTAGCCTAGTGGTTAGAGTGTTGGACTAGTAACCGAAAGGTTGCAAGATTGAATCCCCGAGCTGACAAGGTACAAATCTGTCGTTCCCTGAACAAGGCAGTTAACCCACTGTTCCTAGGCCGTCATTGAAAATATGAATTTGTTCTTAACTGACTTGCCTAGTTAAATAAAGGTAAAATGTAATAAAATAATCAATGTGAGCCATGCCATCACAACATACCCAGAGCGTGAGTTGAGCGGATGCCTGCGTAGAAGTAGAGACAGCCGTCCTTCAGTGTACAGTAGTGCTGCACCCATGTGTCCTTGTTATTCCTGTCTATCTGGTGAAGCAGGCCCAGACACTCTGGGTTCTTCACGGCCAGTGGCGGGAGGCTGGCGTTGTGGCGAGTCACATCCACCCACACGTGATTCTGCCACATGAGAGGTCAGGGCAGGGATTAGTTCTATAGGCTATAGTCTCAGCATGGACAACAACATGCCTCATTTATCTGAATCATTCCCCCTGAAAACCAACTTTGATTATATCCACCACGGTTAAAAATATGCATGATGGAATGTAATAGTGTATTGTAGCGAGACAGAATTTCAAGAAAGATTGTATATTTTATTTTAGATTAGCTTGTAAGAATAACTGGATATAAATTCGACATGTGTTCAGTGTTTGACAACAATCCTTACCTGTGTTACAGGATGAACAGCTCTGTCCATGGCATCTAACCACCTAAAATAATGAAAAACAGCAGGTGAGCAATATCACAGATATTTATTTCAATAAATAACTTGTTATTGGCGTTGTATGTACAATTTAGTGCTCTGCTATTTCCTGGTTTCTACAATTCTAAAATGTTTCAAATCTAATTTCAGTTTGTGACTACAAGCAATGTATAGCATAGCCGTAGAGAATCATGGTACCGTCTAAACCACTGTGAAAAATATTTTCAATAACCCCAAATATTGTATTTTCAGCTGTTGTAGCTGATGTACAAAAACCGAAAGTAAAAATAAACCAAAAAAAGGAATTGAGAAGAAGCGTAGAAATACGGCACATAGAATAGATCTAGCACCTTATCATACTTTCTTTTAATGAGAATGAATGATAGATCTATGACATGCATTTCTATCTGAAATCAGTCTGGTCATACACAAAACTACATACAAATGCAATGAACACTATGCAAGGACTACTACTTTATCGATACCTTTTCATCTCCAGGTTGGATGTAGCAGAGAAGTAGTACACTCGGTTGGCAGACAGGGGGCAGCACTTGAACACAAAGGGTTTCCCCAGCGAGGGGTCCCCTGCAACATCTGCTCCCTCTAGCTTAAAAGATGACAGAGCTCGCTTCCTCCCCTCATCCTGCAACAGAAATACACTGGCTGTCAGTGGAGATTGTAAGTGAATAGTTGGTGTCTTGATGATGACTGTTAGAGTGGTGTCTTGAGGATGACTGTTAGAGTGAAGGAGTGGTGTCTTGAGGATGACTGTTAGAGTGAAGGAGTGGTGTCTTGAGGATGACTGTTAGAGTGAAGGAGTGGTGTCTTGAGGATGACTGTTAGAGTGAAGGAGTGGTGTCTTGAGGATGACTGTTAGAGTGAAGGAGTGGTGTCTTGAGGATGACTGTTAGAGTGAAGGAGTGGTGTCTTGAGGATGACTGTTAGAGTGAAGGAGTCGTGTCTTGAGGATGACTGTTAGATTGAAGGAGTGGTGTCTTGAGGATGACTGTTAGAGTGAAGGAGTGGTGTCTTGAGGATGACTATTAAAGTGAAGGAGTGGTGTCTTGAGGATGACTGTTAGAGTGAAGGAGTGGTGTCTTGAGGATGACTGTTAGATTGAAGGAGTGGTGTCTTGAGGATGACTGTTAGAGTGAAGGAGTGGTGTCTTGAGGATGACTGTTAGAGTGAAGGAGTGGTGCTTTGAGGATGACTGTTAGAGTGAAGGAGTGGTGTCTTGAGGATGACTGTTAGAGTGAAGGAGTGGTGTCTTGAGGATGACTGTTAGAGTGAAGGAGTGGTGTCTTGAGGATGACTGTTAGAGTGAAGGAGTGGTGTCTTGAGGATGACTGTTAAGCCATGTTTATCTGGACACTCTTTCATCCACTTAAAGAGAATACCACAATCCACACATGTCATAGTTACCGTAGGCCCTTCAAAGAAAACTAACATCCTACGTGACTTCCTGTTAATTGATTTCCAGGCCCAATTCACCTTTTCTAAATGAAACTTCTGGGAGAATATTGTTGTGGAAGAAAGTAGGGATAGTTCACCTCATATGTAATGTTGTCCTACAGGGGCATTTACACGACACATAGTGTGGAATATAAAACTGCTTGACTGAAGAGCAATTATGAGGTATGCAAAATGTCTGACAAACTTTGAATTTGAAATGTGTCTTTTAGATCCAAAACACAGTAGTGTAGTTTCTCTAAAGGCACGCGACGAGTTACCAGGATGCTGTGCTCACCTTTTTATGTCTGTAGTAGTACAGGCAGCAGTCATGTCTGAGCACGAACCACCTCCTTCTCCAACCCTTAATCAGGCCAGACTGGGTGCGTTTATGGAGGTAGCCCCGGCAGGTAGGTCTGGGGGTGTTGGGGCCTCGACCGATGTCTGAGCCAATGGTCATAGTCAGGAGGTCTGGGCCTATCAAAAACCAAATAATAGGGGATCCCATTCTCAATCACATACTAAAACAACTAAACATGATAGCAAAGTGTTTGTCAAGACATGCTGTCCTTAAATCAATTTTGGCTTGGGAAGAGGTACCTGATGGGCACTCCACAGGAGGCTGCTGAAGGGAGGACGGCTCAAAGTAATGGCTGCAACGGAGCGAATGGAATGGCATGTATTTCAGAACCATTCCAGAGATTCCGCTCCAGCCATTACCACGAGCCTGTCCTCCCAAATTAAGGTATCACCAACCTCCTGTGGTGCATTATCCTTTATAGCAAATTCTAACTACATACATGTGCAGTACCATGATCTAACAGTTAACATGTTGGCCTATATTATTCTTACCTTGTCTTGCCAGGTCAGCTGCCTCAGAGTGGGGGATACTGGTGACATCGATCCCATTGACGGCCATGACGAAATCTCCCACCAATAGCCCCGCCTCCTCGGCTGCTCCATCTGAAACCAGAAGGGAGGAGCTTGGCTTACAGCTGAGCTAGCAGTGTGGTTTGCTAGATACTGACAACGGACACTTGCAGCAGTGATAATATCTGTCAAAAACATCAAACTGCTTGACAATTTCTGCAGTGACACAAAATGTCCGCCTTAAAATGAAAAATATACTAATCAGTCTCTTTTAAAAGGATAGCAAATTCTTTGTTGAGCAAACTGCATCTTTATCAAGCAAACAATACAATTGAAAATATTGTCTGAGTAACCGTTGCTGTGCATTTATTAGCATGATAAGTTGCACATAGTACAAATACGGTACACAAGTGGACTTACTTGTGTCGACCTCTGTGACCACAATGGGTTTGGAAAACTGTATTCTGAACCCCCAGGGGTACTCTCCCATTCCTTTCCAAATCTTGACCGTCCTCTCACGAACTGCAGAGAGAAGAACCAATTAAGTAAGAATGGTCCATCTATGTTTTCACCTTCATGAGATCTATTAAATTGTTGATAACATAAAGAACATTGGTGGTGGTAGGAGTAGTAGTAGTAGTAGTAAAAATATGAAAATGTATGCACTCACTATTGCAAATCGCTCTGGATAAGAGCGTCTGCTAAATGACTAGCATGTACACGTAGAAGTAACATCAGTAGTGGTAGTAGTTGTATTTGTTTTACAGGACCTCCTTAGATATTTTAGTAACATTTTCTTGACAGTACAGCGGGAAAGGTAGAGAGGGAGACGAATAGTATGGCCATAGATATAGGGTGGCCGACACAGGGCTCAAACCTCTGTCGCCAGGTGGTATACATCGGCCAGAGTTGGGAGCTTAGAACGCTACGCCAAACTCTTGCACGTAGATTATTTTCTTATAGAAGATTTTTATTTGTTAACTGATTTTCAATCTCTGAACTGACTGACTTTATTGGAGAAGGCCCCAACACCGTGATGTAAGAAATGTAGAAAGGTGTCCTACTTGTGACAGTTCGAGGTTGGAGACCAGGAGGAACTGGCCCAGCAGTCGGACTGACTTCGTCTCCACTGTAAATCCATGACGCACAGTGGAAGGTTTCTGTGTAGAAACCCTTATCTCCAAGGTCCCTTGCTGCCATGTCAACAGAACGACTGTCTTCTGAAATTCCTACACAGTGACATAAGCACACATAGAATGACATGACATGACATTCCATTACTAGTTTTCAGAAACAAGTTTTCTGTTAATGACTTATACATCATTGGTTCCGGTATTCCAGAAAAGTCAAAGTGATAGCGTCTGCCATAAATAACCACAACAACAACAACATGTTTAGTTCACGGAGTTCTGTTTTATTTTTAAAAAGTGGGCGCATTTCGACATTCGACTTCGTCAAAGCTTGCTTTTTTGGGGGGGGAGGGGTGTTGGGCACCTTTCTTTGTGGGAACGTAGACCTTCCGTCAGCAGGTGCAATCTGAAAAACAACAAATAGTAAAGTAGGTGGAATTGTTGTTGTGTTTTTTTCCAGATTGCACCTGCTGACAAAAGTCAAAACAATAAGCTTTTTTGAAATAAAAAAGAGCATGAAGTTAAAGCGTTGTTGTGCTTATTTATGGGAGATGCCATTGCCTTCCCTTTTCTGCAATACCTACAATAGATTTACAATGACTAAACCCCAATCACCCCAATTGTGAAAACCTATGGTATCGCTGACACGCCTAAAATACAACTTATATCATATTCTACCTCCTGTTCATACAGTTCTGATTGCCTTGTTATGTCTGGTCATAGCAATAAAGGCATACCACTCAATATCTGTGTTGTGGCTGGTTATAGACCAAGAAATTAAAGCTGTGTCTGGTTGTAGATTAGGGGACATTAGCGTGCCTACCTGACTCCTCATTGATGCTGCTGGTTATGGAGCTTCCTCCTACAGAGCTCCATTGCTTGCTGTCCTTGAAGAGATTCCGTCTCTTAGCCCAGTGCTCGGGGCCGTTGTCCTTGACCTCTAAGGAGGCTTCAGAAAATAAATAAAGGATACCCATATGAGAACACTTTCTGACCCGCCCTATATCCTCTAAACCAAATGATTGAAACTCGTGGTCCCTCTGGGACAAGTGAGGATTTGGAATCAATGTCTTAGGCTATGATTAGTGAAAAACGTGAGATTGGTACAACTCACATTTGGACACACTTTGTTTTTCCGCTGTAGAATCTGACTGATATAGCTTGGGCTTCCACTTGCTTTCTGTCTCTTGGTCTTGAGATTCATGATCTGGACTGGGTGCCTCTGCAATTTCCATGCCTGAATCCTCTACAATCTTGTATTTTGAAGGAGGTTCTTTCCCCTCCTCAATCTGTGAAAGAGTAGGGCTGGAGATGCTAGCTCTTACAGTAAGAGACCTTTTCGGGCTAAATCTAACTTCCTCTGTAGCTTTACTTGTGATTCTTGAGTCCATCTCCATGTCCAGTATGGGGAACACAGACCGTGCCTCTGGGATTACGTTGAAGGCGTCCCAGTGGGGACTATTCAGAGCTGCGCTCTCTGCTAGTTTGGAGACACTCTGCAAGAAACTTTGCTCAGTGCCCCCTGTTGTTATGGCCATGACTGATCCTCTTCGCCGCATGGATTGAAGATCGGAAACTGAATTCTCTTGGGATGACAGTTTGGAAGGGGAGGGAGGGAAGACCTGAACGAGCAGGTCCCTCTGAGTGAGCTCCTCCATCGTGGGATCTAGGCTGTGGTCCTCCACTTCCCCCATGTCTTCATCAAAGCCGCTCTCTGCCACTTCGATTTGCTCCACTCCAAAAGCCATGTCCGCCAATGCATTCCCTCCGAAGTCCATGTCGGGTCCTCTGGGTTCTTCACATGGTAGGTGCCTTGGCTCTGGTAACTGGAAGATCTCCTGTACAGCCTCCTCGGACGTAGATGCGTATGACGGATTGATCAGTTGTTGCTGTGGCTCGAGGTGGCTGTTTACATTGCTGGAGCTGGGTCTGTAACTGCAGCTGCTTTGGGAGGATTTACAACTCAATGCACTAAAGGGACAAAGCCTCTCATCTTCCTGGTGGTCTGCTGTCAGTCTCCTTAGTCTCTCTGCTTGGAGCGGAAGGGACTCCATCATGTAAGAGGAGATGGTGCCAGACGAAAAGGACTCCCTTCCCTCCCACGAAGGTAGGCCCTCCTGCATTTGACTTGGTTCTTCTTTCACTCCTGGGAAAGTCCGCCGCCTCTTCGTCGGCTTTTGTAGATAACTGGACGACAAGCAGGTTTTGCATTCTACGGTAGCTATGCTATTGTTACGCATCTGGGTCTTCATCTCGTGGTTTTGGACGAAGTCTTTGGTGTAACTGGACCTGCTCACTGACAATGGTGGTCTCATGAACATGGGTTCATAGTTGTCTGATTCCGATACGCTGTCGAAGAAAGATGCCAAATGGGCACTGTCTTCACCATCAAGTGAGTAGGGGCAACCAGAGTCTTTATGGTGCCTCATGGAGGGTGGTGGACTGAATACCCATTGCTGTTTGTCCATAGTACAACAAGCTCCAATCTGACAGGAAGCTATGTCTTCGGTAAGGTCTGCCAGGGGTTCATATTTACGGTCGGAAAACTCACATGGTGGGGGAATGTCACACAGTGCATCTGTGCTTTTCCAGAAGTCAGGCAAAGGGGATGGGCTGGAGGACCCACCTGCCAATGTGAAGTCAGTGTCATTGTTGCTGGGCGAACGGTGAAAAGCAAATTGATCATCACAGCAGCTTTTGCGGCAGGCCAATTCCCCACAACACCTTGAAGCAATGCTATGTCTTGCTGTGACCCTTGCATCCTTGCTGCTTTCTGGAATGCTAAATTCATAGTTGTGCTTCCTGTTTTGACTGTGCACTGTGATGTTTACATTTGGGTTTAGAGTCCATGACTGCTGAATTAAGTCATTATTTGGACTGAGTCTCTTCTCACGTTGACTCTGGACACAAGGCTCTCCAGTAGCCCCCTGTTGACTTTCGAACACATATACTGTCTTGATCCCTGAGTTATCGGACTGTAGAATTTCTTGAATTTCAAACTTCATGTTCGAGCCAATACGAGAGTGCTGAAAGATGATTTTTGAAGATGATGGTTGCAAATCGTCAATGGTTACCAAAGTTGTGAATTTCACCCCCCTGTCTATGTTCTCTTGCTTTGCAATGCTAGGTGGCCTTTTGTTTCGAGAGGACTCCCCTTGACTGTCTCGCCTGACTTTTTTCTCTTTGCTTGGAATCTCACTGTATTTTCCCTCTTCATCAGAGTCTGACAAAATATTTTCTTTACGTAATGATTCAATTTCTCCTTTCTCAGTGATATCATCCTGGCAAACCACACTGTTACTTTTGTTTTGTTTTTGAAAAACGCATTGAGAGGCACTCTCTGTAAGGAAGACAAAAATGAATACACCTTAACATTTTAGGAATGCAGAGATAGAAATACCAGGTAGCCTACATCAAAAACTACAACAACAACTATTAAGACCACTGTACGGCCGCAATGCCATAGCATGGATATCACTGCTCAAGACAAGCTATGAGACTGAGGAACTAAATCTCTCAAAAGGTATCTAAAAGTTTGATCCCTTCTATGTACCCTGAGATTGAATTGATTAACACATTGTAGTGAGGATTGTGGTTGAATATTTTCCAACTCTTGCATTTGGTATAAACCTTATAGGCCTCGTGGCTGCTGAGCCATCCTCATATACACTACTGACCCTTTTCTGTGAAGCATTTCTGTGAAGCATTTCTCTCAAGCAAAATGGTACCTTATCACAATGTGTGGGATTCATTCCAAGATGGAGCCTCTTGGCTCTTGTCCATTAGCTGTGGTTACATAGACGAGACCACAGTAATCCTCACCTGCTCCGATTGGCCAAACATTGGCAGGCTTAATAGTGAAGGTGTGGGTGGATGGGCCGGGCGTGACTCAGCCAGCCATGACAGGATTAACCCCATTTCTCTAAAGGATCCGCCCCAATAACCTCCACTCACGTTTACTGCTGGTGGGGCTCTTCCTCCTCCGACTGTTCCTCCTCCTGCTCCCGCGACGACTCATTCTTCCCTAGGCCTCAGCTTCCAATCTCCCATACACTGCAACAGACGATTACAAAATCATGAACAACTTTATTGTTCATTAGCTGTTTAACCCAATTATTCACACCGTGATGCCGGTGTGATTTGGACTTTGTGTGTTTGACTTCTGGGTTGTACCTTTCGGATTCGTCTATTTCTTCTGCATCCGTACCGACCATTAGTCTGTGTGATTAAAGAGGGTTGAGCTGGAGCGGTGTTTGTGAGACAAGGGCAGTTCCCGAAATGGCCCGGGATCAGGTTTTTTTTTTACATAATCGTCCGTGGAGTTCGAATGGCACATGTAATATGTTTTGCTCTATTAAAGCTCACAAGCTACACAAATGTCGCTAGAAGGTAAGGGGTTTTTCTACACATCGAAGATGATAGAATCCCTAGGACATAATGTCTATAATACTGTAATAAGCTGTCACAAATCTCCAAACTCCACACAGTTGTTACTGACTAGTTGGTTATTAATTTCCCACTGTGCAAACAACTTCAGTATAAATGCATTTCTATCACGTTTTTGCTTTGGCTGACCTTGTTTTTTTTTTTATTGACATTTGTTTATGTCAAATTGTATTTGTGTTCTAGTCCTGGTTGTTCTGAAAATAAAATGGTAAAAACACTTCATTGTACAGCTAAATATAAGGGCTATATAAAATATACATTTAAGTCAAATAAATGAAAATTGCTGGGGTCTAAGGACTGATAGGATTAAAAGTAATAACAGAATGAACAGTGTTTATATACTGTAGTGAATTCTAGGGATAGCCCTGACCGGGAGTCGAACCCAGATCCAGTGGCTGTCAACCCACACCTTAGCCATTAAGCAACAAAAAATTAATCTGAACAGATTGACAAGCTCGCTAGGTGTTGGGTTAAGTTTGCCAAAATATTGATTATGATGCATGCAACATACCAATATCTGAGTGTTTGATTAGAATTGGCTCTCAAAAAACAGTGGCACATCTACAGCAACTGTAGCGTTGGTACGGTTCTTGATAAAATGGTAGGCCGACAATTTCCACACCAATAGATCATTATAGAGCTGTAGGAAACGGACAGAAAACAGTTTTCTGATGTGATCATGTTGCATATAGATATGTGATAGTTGGTGTGAGATCCTACTGTCGTCTTAAATTGAGGCTTAATGTCCACTCTCTGGTGCTGGCATAGGAAATAGGTATCCATTTCCCTGATTATGCTCAGGTCCAAAATGACAGATTTATTCAACCACTGAATGAGCCCAGAATTTAAAAAAGCATCACAATTGATGCAAAGAGTTGACGTACCATACATTTATAAAAAAATGTTTTTAAGATAAATTGGCTTAATTTAGGTCAAACTGCTTGATATGAATGTAATGTAATGTCAGCATCAGATAAGGATGTAGTGTCGATAGTGATACAACCAAAAATGCATATAAAATGTTGACTCATTTTCAGATAAAAAAATAATTTAATTAAACGTAATCCATTGAGTAGAATTAGCCAACACCAGGAAAGAACAGATAACCTTCGCCACCCATATGTACATTTCATACTTACCTGGAAATATATATTATCACTATTTCCAAATGACCTGGCACACACAGCATGGTTGGGGTCAATTCCACAAATTCAATTCTAATTCAATTCTCTCTCCCTGTAAATTCCATTGAATTCAATTCCAGGTCAGTCTTTGAATTCAGATATAAGTTAAGTCTTCTGAATTCCAATGTTAGGTCAATTCCAAATATTTAAATTATCCCCAACAATTCCACAAAATCAAATTCAATTCCTTCAGGCTTTCAGGCTGATCATGTCACTTCAGACAGCCTAGCTATACTGAAAATATAGTGATACAGGTTAATATGATTAAAAACACATCCTACAATACATTTTTGATACTATGTGCACTAATTCCTTTAAATGTGAAATGTAAAAATATTGAATTACAATTCAATTCAATTCCAAAGATTTTATGTTTTTACAATTCCAATTCAATTCCATAACATGAAGATTTGTAAAATGTAAAATTGAATTCAACGTACATTTTCCAACTAATAAGTGAATTCAAGAATTTAATTCAATTGCAATTGACCCCAACCCTTATACACGGTAACATTTTGCATGCTTTACTGAATCAGTTATTCATTTTAATGGTAAGAAACACATTTCCTCTAGAATCCAAGATTCCCAAAACACTCCATTTTATTCTCCGTGACCATTTTCAATGCCTTCCATTACATTCTCAGGTGAGCTATATGCATTCCTGGCATACACAACCTATATCTCAGAGACTCCGATGCAATGAACAACCAAGTAAAGGCTCTGACTTACCCCTGAATGAATATGTCCAGAAAGGGGATATTTTTTTCCTCTTTTAGAATAGTCTGTCAAGTTGAAGAACGTTAGTCATACAGGGCATATCTTTCACAAAGACGCCACATGACCCGTGCACCTAAGACCGCTCCACTTCTTAATGTTTCTATTCCTGCAGCTAAAGCAGCTTAATGCATGTAATCTCATGAACCACTTGTGATGTCAGTGTGAAGCTGAAGTCTATTCAGTAGCCTTTGTCTACGGAATCACATCGTTAATAAAAGAGGACTATCACACGTAGAAGCTGAAACTTTTCATTTAAACTGGACAGATCAGGACTAATCAGATTTATGGTGGTTAATGAATGTGGGAAACATCAACTTTGGGGTCAGATTCATGACTAGGGCTAGTTGAGGGTAAGGTCGTTGATTGGCTCTAGTCCAGTCTCGACAAGTCAACAGACATAAATAGGAAGTTATTGCAGCCTTGTGACCATTGCAGAGCTCACCAGTGAATAACTGAGTTCTAAACATACACTACCGTTCAAAAGTTTGGGGTAACTTAGAATTCATAGTTTTTTAAAGAAAAACAAATTATTTTGTCCATTAAAATAACATCAAATTGATCAGAAATACAGTGTAGACATTGTTAATGTTGTAAATTACTATTGTAGCTGGAAACGGCAGATTTTTTTATGGAATATCTACATAGTTGTAGAGGCCCATTATCAGCAACCATCACTCCTGTGTTCCAATGGCATGTTGTTTTAGCTAATCCAAGTTTATTATTTTAAAAGGCTAATTGATCATTAGAAAACCCTTTTGCAATTATGTTAGCACAGCTGAAAACTGTTGTTCTGGTTAAAGAAGCAATAAAACTGACCTTCTTTAGACTAGTTGAGTATCTGGAGCTTCAGCATTTGTGGGTTTGATTATAGGCTCAAAATGGCCAGAAACAAAGCACTTTCTTCTGAAACTCATCAGCCTATTCTTGTTCTGAGAAATGAAGGCTATTCCATGCGAGAAATTGCCAAGAAACTGAACAACTCTGTGTACTACTCCCTACACAGAACAGCGCAAACTGGCTCTAACCAGAATAGAAAGAGGAGTGGGAGGCCCCGGTGCACAACTGAGCAAGAGGACAAGTACATTAGAGTGTCTAGTTTGAGAAACAGACGCCTCACAGGTCCTCAACTGGCAGCTTCATTAAGTAGTACCCGCAAAACACCAGTCTCAACATCAACAGTGAAGAGGCGCCTCCGGGATGCTGGCCTTCTAGGCAGAGTTCTTCTGTCCAGTGTCTGTGATCTTTAGCCCATCTTAATATTTTATTTTTATTGGCCAGTCTGAGATATGGCTTTTTCTTTGCAACTCTGCCTAGAAGGCCAGCATCCCGGAGGCGCCTCTTCACTGTTGCACGTTGGCCAATACAACCGATGGTAGTGGTGATTTTCTCACTCGCCTACGAATCCTCACAAGGCACCCCGATCTTTGCCCCCTTTATCTCCGTCTTTTCTTCACACGAATGATGGGGATTTGGGCCTGGTCTTCGGGAAGCAGTATATCCTTTTCATCAGACTCATTAAAGAAAAAAAATCTTTGTCCAGTTCGAGGTGAGTAATCGCTGTTCTGATGTCCAGAAGCTCTTTTCGGTCATAAGAGGCGGTAGCAGCAACTTTATGTACAAAATGAGTTACAAACAATGTGGAAAAAAACAAAATAGCACAGTTGGTTAGGAGCCCATAAAACAGCAGCCATCTCCTCCGGCACCATTATATCACAAGTGTAGTGTCACTGTAATGTGTGTGAGTGTGTATGTGGTGTGTATACAGTATATAGTCTTGTGAGTGTGCATAGGGTCAGTGAAAATAGTCCGGGTAACCATTTAGTTAACCATTTAGCAGTCTTATGGCTTGGGGGTTAGAAGATTTCTCTGAGTATTTTGGACGGAGAGCCGATGCTCTGGTACCGTTTGCCCGACTGTAGCAGAATGAACAGTCTATGGCTTGGGTGGCTGAAGTCTATGGTCATTTTTCGGGCTTTCATCGCCGCCTGATATTGAAGTCCAGAATGGCAGGGAGCTCGGCTCCAGTGATGTACAGGGCTGTCTGCACCACACTCTGTAGGATTTTGTGATTGATTGCATTTTCCATACCAAGCAGTGATGCAGTCAGTCAAGATATCACGATGATGAGATTATGTTAAGTTCTTAGTGATGTGGACGCCAAGTAACTTGAAGCTTTCAAATCGCTCCACTACAGTCCCATCGATGTGGATGGGTGCTTGATCTTCCCTCTTTTTCCTGTAGTCCACGATCAGCTCCTTGGTCTAACTGATGTTGAGGGAGAGATCGTTGTCCTGGCAAGTCTTTGACCTCCTCCCTGTAGGCTGTCATCGGCATCGGCAATCAGGCCTACCACTGTCGTGTCGTCAGCAGACCTGTGGCCGGCCCGTCAGGAAGTCCAGGATCCAGTTGCAAAGGGAGGTGTTCAGTCCAAGGGTCCCCAACTTGGTGATAAGCTTGGAGGGTACCATGGTGCTGAAGGCTGAACTTTATTCTATGGACAACATTCTGACGGTTATTTCCCCTCTTGTCCAGGTGGGAGAGGGCAGTGGGATGAGCCATCTGTGGATCTGTTGGGGCGGTATGTGAATTGCTGTGGGTCCATTGTCTCTGGGATGATGGTATTGATGTGTGTCATGACCAGCCTTTCAAATTCATAATTACAGATGTGAGTGCAACAGGGTGATAGTCATTTAGGCATGTTACCTTGAGTGCTCTTGGGAACAGGGACAATGGTGGTCAGTTTGAAACATGTTGGGATTACCGACTGGGAAAAGGAGAGATTGAACATGTCAGTGGAGTCACTTTCCACCTGGTCTATAGATTTTTGTAAATAAACTCTTCAAATATAAATGAGTTGATTGATTAAAAAAGGAATTCCACCCAGAACCTACATCCAACCCAAAGCCCCTTTCAATACAACATTTTCAATACATGTATATTCTATATTTGTCTTCCTGCTAACAATATCGCTTTATATGGAATAATGGGTTTTAAATACTGGTGAGTGGGGAGAGAAAACCTGCTTCAAACATTTCTCTGTAGAATATATTTGGGTCATAAACAATCAGGAACATGGTCATTCAAGCCTCTGGCTGATACACTTCAGTTAAGATATGATCAGCAGACACCTTTATGTAAACCAAATTACAAAACGACCAACTTTGACAGTGATAATCCATCCAGTGACTGAACCACAGTTATTACAGTTGTTCTGCTAAATTCATTTAGTGTTTTTCAAAGTCTGGAGATTTAATGAACCACTGTAATTCAAATTGGAACACAACTACATATGATACAAAACTGGAGGCCACATTATCAGGTCCTCATTTTACAAAACTAAATGACATACTAAATCAAACTTTATATACTGTGCATTTAAAGGAGCTATCCTGGATTGGACTTATCCTGGATGAATGGTAAATTCTTGATGAATATAACTTTTAAATGCATTATGATATTAGATCAACTGTATATCTTCAAAACAAATCATTTTCAAATCAAATGAAATTTATTTATATAGCCCTTCTTACATCAGAAGATATATATATCAAAGTGCTGTACAGAAACCCAGCCTAAAACCCCAAACAGCAAGCAATGCAGGTGTAGAAGCACGGTGGCTAGGAAAAACTCCCTAGAAAGGCCAAAACTTAGGAAGAAACCTAGAGAGGAACCAGGCTATGAGGGGTGGCCAGTCCTCTTCTGGCTGTGCCGGGTGGAGATTATAACAGAACATGGCCAACATGTTTAAATGTTCATAAATGACCAGCATGGTCAAATAATAGTAATCACAGTGAACAGGTCAGGGTTCCATAGCCGCAGGCAGAACAGTTAAAACTGGAGCAGCAGCACGGCCAGGTGGACTGGGGACAACAAGGAGTCATCATGCCAGGTAGTCCTGAGGCATGGTCCTAGGGCTCAGGTCCTCCGAGAGAGAGAAAGAAAGAAAGAGAGAAAGAGAGAATTAGAGAGAGCATACTTAAATTCACACAGGACACTGGATAAGACAGGAGAAATACTCCAGATCTTACAGACTGACCCAAGCCCCCCGACACAAACTACTGCAGCATAAATACTGGAGGCTGAGACAGGAGGGGTCAGGAGATACTGTGGCCCCATCCGATGATACCCTCGGACAGGGCCAAACAGGCAGGATATAACCCCACCTGCTTTGCCAAAGCACAGCCCCCACACCACTAGAGGGATATCTTCGATCACCAACTTACCATCCTGAGACAAGGCCAAGTATAGCCCAGAAAAATGTTGATCTCATGGATGGTAAGTCCTTGCATCCATAGCTTTGTCTAAAAATGTGAAAATTGTCACATTTCTGCAAACACATCCCTCTGCTGTTGTTTACCAAAACAAGTGGTGGGTTGACACAATAAAAACAATTTAAAAAAACATTAGTATAAGTATAAGTATAAGTATAGCCTCATTCCACCATCCTAAACACGGTAGCTTACATTCTGTTACTCAAAAAAGAGCGCAGTGATTAAGATGGTGGATCAGGCAAGTAAAAGTAGACCTACAAAAGCAATAGCACCAATGGCTGTATGCCTTTGTTGTCCAAGGCTGTAGTTCTTTCTTTTGTCCAGCAGATGGCGACATGAATCAAGGCATTCTGAGAACTGCCCGTCAGATAAATCGCCCCATCCCATCCCATACAACACACATGCGGCATCGCCTGATTTCCCCCGTCATCTCTCTTCACAGTGGAATGGAAACACAAACACACCGTGTGTTCTAGCCTGACTGGACTAATCTAAGAATGAGAAATGTGGGGAGCTTTCTGATAACTACAACAAACAGGTGCTTAGACCATTCTCTGTTGCTAATGACTACAACAACCAGGTGCTCAGACCATTCTCTGTTGCTAATGACTACAACAACCAGGTGCTTAGACCCTTCTCTGTTGCTAATGACTACAACAACCAGGTGCTCAGACCATTCTCTGTTGCTAATGACTACAACAACCAGGTGCTCAGACCATTCTCTGTTGCTAATGACCACAACAACCAGGTTCTCAGACCATTCTCTGTTGCTAATGACTACAACAACCAGGTGCTCAGACCATTCTCTGTTGCTAATGACCACAACAACCAGGTTCTCAGACCATTCTCTGTTGCTAATGACTACAACAACCAGGTGCTTAGACCATTCTCTGTTGCTAATGACCACAACAACCAGGTGCTCAGACCTTTTCTTTTGGATTTGACTGTATGACTAGTTAGTATGTTAGGTGTTAACTAGCAGTAGTTAGTATGTTAGGTGTTAACTAGTGGTAGTTAGTATGTTAGGTGTTAACTAGCATTAGTTAGTATGTTATGTGTTAACTAGCGGTAGTTAGTATGCAAGGTGTTAACTAGTGATAGTTAGTATGTTAGGTGTTAACTAGTGGTAGTAAGTATGTTAGGTGTTAACTAGCAGAAGTTAGTATGTTATGTGTTAACTAGCGGTAGTTAGTATGTTATGTGTTAACTAGCAGTAGTTAGTATGTTAAGTGTTGACTAGCAGTAGTTAGTATGTTAGGTGTTGACTAGTGGCAGTTAGTATGTTAGGTGTTAACTAGCAATAGTTAGTATGTTAGGTGTTAACTAGAGGTGTTAACTAGCGGTAATTAGTATGCTAGTTGCTAACTAGCGGTAGTTAGTACGTTAGGTGTTGACTAGCGGTAGTTAGTATGCTAGGTGTTAACTAGCGGTAGTTAGTATGCTAGTTGCTAACTAGTGGTAGTTAGTATGTTAGGTGTTGACTAGCGGTAGTTAGTATGCTAGTTGCTAACTAGTGGTAGTTAGTATGTTAGGTGTTGACTAGTGGTAGTTAGTATGCTAGGTGTTAACAAGCGGTAGTTAGTATGTTAGGTGTTAACTAGTAGTAGTTAGTATGCTAGGTGTTAACTAGTGGTAGTTAGTATGCTAGGTGTTAACTAGCATTAGTTAGTATGTTAGGTGTTAACTATCAGTAGTTAGTATGTAGGTGTTAACTAGCAGTAGTTAGTATGTTAGGTGTTAACTAATGGTAGGTAGCAGGTTAAGTGTTAACTAGCATTAGTTAGTATGCTAGGTGTTAACTAGTGGTAGTTAGTATGTTAGGTGTTGACTAGTGGTAGTTAGTATGCTAGGTGTTAACTAATGGTAGTTAGTATGGTAAGTGTTAACTAGTGGTAGTTAGTATGCTAGGTGTTAACTAGTAGTAGTTAGTATGCTAGGTGTTAACTAGTAGTAGTTAGTATGTAGGTGTTAACTAGCAGTAGTTAGTATGTTAGGTGTTAACTAATGGTAGGTAGCAGGTTAAGTGTTAACTAGCATTAGTTAGTATGCTAGGTGTTAACTAGTGGTAGTTAGTATGTTCGGTGTTGACTAGTGGTAGTTAGTATGCTAGGTGTTAACTAATGGTAGTTAGTATGGTAAGTGTTAACTAGTGGTAGTTAGTATGCTAGGTGTTAACTAGTAGTAGTTAGTATGTTAGGTGTTAACTAATGGTAGTTAGTATGTTAAGTGTTAACTAGCATTAGTTAGTATGCTAGGTGTTAACTAGTGGTAGTTAGTATGTTAGGTGTTAACTAGCAGTAGTTAGTATGTTAGGTGTTAACTAATGGTAGTTAGTATGTTAAGTGTTAACTATAAGTAGTTGGTATGTTAGGTGTTAACTAGTGGTAGTTAGTATGTTATGTGTTAACTAGTGATAGTTAGTATGTTAGGTGGTAACTAGCGGCAGTTAGTATGTTAGGTGTTAACTATCAGTAGTTAGTGTGTTAGGTGTTGACTAGTGGTAGTTAGTATGCTAGGTGTTAACTAATGGTAGTTAGTATGTTAAGTGTTAACTAGTGGTAGTTAGTATGCTAGGTGTTAACTAGTAGTAGTTAGTATGTTAGGTGTTAACTAATGGTAGTTAGTATGTTAAGTGTTAACTAGCATTAGTTAGTATGCTAGGTGTTAACTAGTGGTAGTTAGTATGTAGGTGTTAACTAGCAGTAGTTAGTATGTTAGGTGTTAACTAATGGAAGTTAGTATGTTAAGTGTTAACTATCGTAGTTAGTATGTTAGGTGTTAACTAATGGTAGTTAGTATGTTAAGTGTTAACTATCAGTAGTTAGTATGTTAGGTGTTAACTAGTGGTAGTTAGTATGCTAGGTGTTAACTAGTAGTAGTTAGTATGTTAAGTGTTAACTAGCATTAGTTAGTATGCTAGGTGTTAACTAGTGGTAGTTAGTATGTTAGGTGTTGACTAGTGGTAGTTAGTATGCTAGGTGTTAACTAGCGGTAGTTAGTATGCTAGTTGCTAACTAGTGGTAGTTAGTATGTTAGATTTTTGGAGTGTTCATTTGTTTCTCGTTCAGAAAAAGGAAATAATATTATTTCAAGACAAGACATTATAATGTACATCATATTAGTAGGTGACATTATAAATATCTGTAATCACTGAGAGTGGAGTAGGAGAGGATGCATAGAGACATACCAAAGTCTTTGTCAAGGTTACACATGCCCTACTCTACGTCTGTATGTTTGTGTCTACTTGCATGCAGATGTGCATGTGAGTGTGTGTGTGTGTGTGTATGTGTGTGCGTGTGTGTGTGTGTGCACACATGTGTGTGTGTGTGTGTGTGTGTGTGTGCGCATGTGTCCATTGTATAAATAGGAAAGGCCTGTTTGCTCAGCATACAGGCTGGACTAGAAATAATTCATCATCCAGGCCATCCACGTGTTTTCTTAATCTAGACCCCTGGTAAATGGCCGTGGGCTCCCAGCTCCTAATGGAGCTGGCCTACATTAGTGGGGAGGGGGGTCAAACAGCCAGTCTGAGTGGGGGGCACCGCGGCTAAAAACCCACACACCTGCCCCATCTGGAGCACTGCCTGGTATAGCTGCATCACCTGGGACTGCCAACAAAAGAGAGATGGGGAGGGAGGGGCAAGTTAGCGTTTTTTTTTGTCCTGAATGTTGTTCTGGAGGCAGCTCTGCAGAGTGGTCACCAGCTGGCACAGCCACACAGTCATGAAATTGTATTTTAACCCTAACGTTAACCACACTGCTAACCTTAATGCCTAACCCTAATCTTAAATTAAAATCAAAAAGCACATTTTTGCTTTCATGACTTTTTACAATATAGTCAATGTTGACTTTGCAGCTAGCCTACCTAAGGGGAAATCACTCAGTTCTGCTTCCAGGACAAGACTCATGACAATAAATGTCAACCTGCGAGAGAGAGTGACAGAGGGAGTGAGCGAGAGAAAGAGAGAGAGAGAGAGAGAGACGAAAAAAGAAAAAGACAGACAGACAGACAGCTAGTCAGATAGCCAGATACAGACAGACAGACAGACAGACAGACAGACAGACAGACAGACAGACAGACAGACAGACAGACAGACAGACAGACAGACAGACAGATACAGACAGACAGATACAGACAGTGAGAGAGACAGACAGATAGACAGACAGAAGACAGTGAGAGAGACAGACAGGAGGCAGATAGACAGACAGATGACAGACAGATGACAGACAGGAGACAGATAGACAGACAGCTAGTCAGATAGACAGACAGATACAGATAGACAGATAGACAGACAGACAGAAGATAGACAGACAGATACAGACAGACAGAAGACAGTGAGACAGCTAGTCAGACAGACAGACAGACAGACAGACAGACAGACAGACAGACAGGTTGTGCATGTCTGGATCAGGCTTATACTGGGGTTTCCTGATAAATAGATAGACAGACAAAGAGGCTGTCTGGATCAGGCTTATACTGGGGTTTCCAGATAGACAGAAATAAATTGAGGAACGTTCCACATGGCTGCTTCTGAAATCATGTCTTGTGTCTCTGAAAGCCTTGCATCTGGTCACACGCACGCACGCACACGCACACACGCGCGCCCTATAAGCTAACAGTCTGGGGCTCAGCTCAGAGCTGCCAGGATCAGGAGATAATTATTAAGTCCTTTCTGACCTGTTTATATAGGACTACAGTAAATCTTAGACCCCAGGTAGAAAACCTATACACTGCACTTTCTCTCAGCCTATTGTGCAGTCAGAACCCTCTCTCCCATTGGTGGAGCATTGTGTCACGTCTATCCTAGGAGAACAATTAGCATGGCTGTCATTCATAGACTGACATATCACTTTTGGGGACTAATTTTGTTCATCTGAAGTGAACCACACAAAATGTATTTCTTCTGCGAGGGTGGGGTCGTTCACCGGCAGCCATTCTGCATCATTTCCCCTAGCCATCAGAGCTGGGGCAGCTAGATAAAAGCAGAGAAACGGCAACAGACAGACGTCACACTTCCTGCACACAGGTCATGTGACCTCTTATCACTGCGGGATTTGCAGTAAATTCCCATCTGTCTACATCAAGAGGAGGACTGGGCGAAGACATACTGGAGAGAGAGAGAGAGAGAGAGAGTGGAGGGAGAGGGAAGAGAGCGGAGAGAAAGGAAGAGAGAGGGATTAGAGAAAGTGGGATAGAAAGAGGAGAGAAAGGAAGAGAGAGGGAAGAGAGAGGGGAGAGAAAGATATAGGGGAGAGAAAGAGAAAGGGGAGAGAGAGGGAAGAGCTGGGGAAGAGAGAGGGAAGAGAGAGAGGAGAGAAAGAGAAAGGGGAGAGAGGGATGAGATGGGAGAGAAAGTGGAGAGAGCGGGAAGAGCGGGGAAAGAGGAGAGAGAGAGGGAAGAGAGAGGGGAGAGAAATGGGAGAGAGAGGGTAGGGGAGGGAGAGATAGAGGATAAAGAAATGGGAAAGAGAGGAGAGAAAGGGGAGAGAGAAGGGAGAGAAAGAGAGAGAAAAGAAAGGGGAGAGAGAGGGGAGATAAAGAGAAAGGGGAGAGAGGAGACAAAGAGAGAGAGGGAAGAGAAAGGAGAGAGAGGAGGAAGAGAGAGGGGAGAGAGGGGGGAGGGAAGAGATAGGCAAGAGAGAGGGGAGAGAGGGGAGAGAAAGGGCATAGAGGGAAGAGAGGGGAGAGAGAGGGGAGAGAAAGGGGAGAGAGGAGGAAGAGAGAGGGGAGAGAGGGGGGAGGGAAGAGGGAGGTAAGAGAGAGGGGAGAGAGGGAAGAGAAAGGGCATAGAGGGAAGAGAGGGAAGAGAGGGGAGAGAGAGGGGAGAGAAAGGGGAGAGAAAGGGAGAGAGGGGAGAGAGAGAAGAGAGAGGGGAGAGAGGGAAGAGAGAGGGGCAGGAAAGGGGAGAGAGAGAAAGAGATAGGGGAGAGAGAGTGGAGAGAGGGGAGAGAAAGGTGAGAGCAAGGGGAGAGAGAGGGGAGAGAGGGGAGAGAGAGAGAAGAGAGAGGGGATATAATTTTAATGGTAGGTTTATTTGAACAGTGAGAGACAGAATAACAACAAAAAAATCCAGAAAAACGCATGTCAAAAATGTTATAAATTTATTTGCATTTTAATGAGGGAAATAAGTATTTGACCCCCTCTCAATCAGAAAGATTTCTGGCTCCCAGGTGTCTTTTATACAGGTAACGAGCTGAGATTAGGAGCACACCTAATCTCAGTGCTCCTAATCTCAGTTTGTTACCTGTATAAAAGACACCTGTCCACAGAAGCAATCAATCAATCAGATTCCAAACTCTCCACCATGGCCAAGACCAAAGAGCTCTCCAAGGATGTCAGGGCCAAGATTGTAGACCTACTGATAAGAGAATTATCTAATAACGGTAAATGAATCAATAATCCATTATTAATTAGTAGTTATGTAGCATGTATAATGAATAGTTAAAGTACTGAACGTAAGTCCCATAAAGGTCTAGTAGAGGCTGGAGAGGGAGAGAAATGTGTGTGTGTATTAATGGACCTAAGAGGACTGTAGACATTTGTTCTACCTGACCTAGCAACTTTGAGAGGCTTTGGAGGCAAATATGGGAGTAGACTTCAAGGTTCTCCTAATCTCGAGGGAAAGCACAGGCAGCGCTGGATAGTGATTAACAGTGGTGGGAAGTCAAGGGAGAGATACTGTTCACCTACTGTTTGTGTGTATGTGTGTGCGTAGGTAATCTACTGTTGGTGTGTGCGTAAGCGGAGAGAGAGGATAAAATTAAGTTCTTTGTGTATGTTGGGCAGAACGTTCTCTGAATAAACTGTACAGACCTTTTGCAGAAAGCTGAGTCCTTGCCTAATTATTAACCCATTGTCTTACAAACCTTGGAAATTAGTCAAGGCTTATTGATTGTTAATTAATATCATTAGGATAGAAAATTCCTATGACACCTACACAAGGCTGGAATGGGCTACAAGACCATTGCCAAGCAGCTTGGTGAGAAGGTGACAACAGTTGGTGCGATTATTCGCAAATGGAAGAAACACAAAAGACCTGTCAATCTCCCTCGGCCTGGGGCTCCATGCAAGATCTCACCTCGTGGAGTTGTAATGATCATGAGAACGGTGAGGAATCAGCCCAGAACTACACAGGAGGATCTTGTCAATGATCTCAAGGCAGCTGGGAACATAGTCACCAAGAAAACAATTGGTAACACACTACGCCGTGAAGGACTGAAATCCTGCAGCGCCCGCAAGGTTCCTCTGCTCAAGAAAGCACATATACATGCCCGTCTGAAGTTTGCCAATGAACATCTGAATGATTCAGAGGACAACTGGGTGAAAGTGTTGTGGTTAGATTAGACCAAAATGGAGCTCTTTGGCATCAACTCAACTCGCCGTGTTTGTAGGAGGAGGAATGCTGCCTATGACCCCAAGAACACCATCCCCACCGTCAAACATGGAGGTGGAAACATTATCCTTTGGGGGTGTTTTTGTGCTAAGGGGACAGGACAACTTCACCGCATCAAAGGGACGATGGACGGGCCATGTACCGTCAAATCTTGGGTGAGAACCTCCTTCCCTCAGCCAGGGCATTGAAAATGAGTCGTGGATGGGTATTCCAGCATGACAATGACCCAAAACACACGGCCAAGGCAACAAAGGAGAGGCTCAAGAAGAAGCACATTAAGGTCCTGGAGTGGCCTAACCAGTCTCCAGACCTTAATCCCATAGAAAATCTGTGGAGGGAGCTGAAGGTTCGAGTTGCCAAACGTCAGCCTCGAAACCTTAATAACTTGGAGAAGATCTGCAAAGAGGAGTGGGACAAAATCCCTCCTGAAATGAGTGCAAACCTGGTGGCCAACTACAAGAAACGTCTGACCTCTGTGATTGCCAAAAAGGGTTTTGCCACGAAGTACTGAGTCATGTTTTGCAGAGGGGTCAAATACTTATTTCCCACATTAAAATGCAAATCAATTTATAACATTTTTGACATGCGTTTTTCTGGATTTTTTTGTTGTTATTCTGTCTCTCTGTAACGGTCGTTGTATATAGTGGACCAAGGCACAGCGGGTTGAGTGCTCATTTTAACGTTTATTAGAACACTTAAATGATAAAACAAGAAAACGAACGAACGCACAGTATTACAGGCTAAACACAGCAGTGCAGAAACAACTTCCCACAATGGACATGTGAAAACAGGGCTACCTAAGTATGACTCCCAATCAGCAACAACGATGTACAGCTGTTCCTGATTGAGAGCCATACGAGGCCAACACAAAGAAATACACAACAGACAGATCATAGAAATACAAAACATAGAACATAACCAAAAACCACGGAATACTCTAAACGAACACCCCTCTACATAAACACATATCCCAAAAAACCCCGAACCACATAAAACAAACACCCCCCTGCCACGTCCTGACCAAACTACAATAACAAATAACCCCTTTACTGGTCAGGACGTGACACTCTCACTGTTCAAATAAACCTACCATTAAAATTATAGACTGATCATTTCTTTGGCCGTGGGCAAATACTTTTTTCCCCTCACTGTCACGTTCTGACCAGTAAAGGGGTTATTTGTTATTGTAGTTTGGTCAGGACGTGGCAGGGGGTGTTTGTTTTATGTGGTTCGGGGTTTGTTGGGCTATGTACTGTGTAAGAGGGGTGTTTGTTTAGAGTGTTTCGGGGTTTGTTGGGCTATGTTCTTGTTAGTTTATTTCTATGTTAGTTCTAGTCTTTCTATGTCTATGTTTAATTAATGGCGTTGACCTTCAATTGGAAGCAGCTACTCCTCGTTGCTTCTAATTGAAGGTCTTATTGAAGAGGGGTGTTTTTTCTATGGGATTTGTGGGTAGTTGTCTCCTGTTGTGTGTCTGTGCACATGACAGGACTGTTTTATGTCGGTCGTTGTTTTTGTGTACGTGATTTGTTTGTTTTTCCTTCTTTTAAATTGAATAAAGAAGATGCGTATACACGTTCCCGCTGCACCTTGGTCCAATCCTTACGACGCCCATTACACTCACTGTACACATGGAGTAAAACAAACATACAGTCAATAATACAGTAGAAAAATAAGTCTATATACAACGTGAGCAAATGAGGTGAGCTAAGGGAGGTAAAGGCAAAAAAGGCCATGGTGGCGAAGTACATACAATATAGCCAGTAAAACACTGGAATGGTAGATTTGCAGTGGAAGAAAGTGCAAAGTAGAAATAGAAATAATGGGGTGCAAAGGAGCAAAATAAATAAATAAATAAATACAGTAGGGGAAGAGGTAGTTGTTAGGGCTAAATTATAGATGGGCTATGTACAGGTGCAATAATATGTGAGCTGCTCTGACAGCTGGTGCTTAAAGCTAGTGAGGAAGATAAGTGTTTCCAGTTTCAGAGATTTTTGTAGTTCATTCCAGTCATTGGCAGCAGAGAACTGGAAGGAGAGGCGGCCGAAGGAGGAATTGTCTTTGGGGGTGACCAGAGAGATATACCTGCCGGAGCGCGTGCTACAGGTGGGTGCTGCTATGGTGACCAGCGAGCTGAGGTAAGGGGAGACTTTACCTAGCAGGGTCTTGTAGATGACCTGGAGCCAGTGGGTTTGGCGACGAGTATGAAGCGAGGGCCAGCCAACGAGAGTGTACAGGTCGCAGTGGTGGGTAGTACATGGGGCTTTGGTGACAAAACGGATGGCACTGTGATAGACTGCATCCAATTTATTGAGTAGGGTATTGGATGCTATTTTATAAATGACATCGCTGAAGTCGAGGATCGGTAGGATGGTCAGTTTTACGAGGGTATGTTTGGCAGCATGAGTGAAGGATGCTTTGTTGCGAAATAGGAAGCCAATTCTAGATTTAACTTTGAATTGGAGATGTTTGATGTGAGTCTGGAAGGAGAGTTTACAGTCTAACCAGACACCTAGGTATTTGTAGTTGTCCACATATTCTAAGTCAGAACCGTCCAGAGTAGTGATGCTGGACGAGTGGGCAGGTGCAGGCAGCGATCGGTTGAAGAGCATGCATTTAGTTTTACTTGTATTTAAGAGCAGTTGGAGGCCACGGAAGGAGAGTTGTATGGCATTGAAGCTCGTCTGGAGGGTTGTTAACACAGTGTCCAAAGAAGGGCCAGAAGTATACAGAATGGTGTCGTCTGCGTAGAGGTGGATCAGAGACTCACCAGCAGCAAGAGCGTTGATGTATACAGCATTGATGTATACAGAGAAGAGAGTCGGTCCAAGAATTGAACCCTGTGGCACCCCCATAGAGACTGCCAGAGGCCCGGACAACAGGCTCTCCGATTTGACACACTGAACTCTATCAGAGAAGTGGTTGGTGAACCAGGCGAGGCAATCATTTGAGAAACCAAGACTATTGAGTCTGCCGATGAGGATGTGGTGATTGACAGAGTCGAAAGCCTTTGCCAGGTCAATGAATACGGCTGCACAGTATTGTTTCTTATCGATGGCAGTTAAGATATCGTTTAGGACCTTGAGCGTGGCAGAGGTGCACCCATGACCAGCTCTGAAACTAGATTGCATAGCGGAGAAGGTGCGGTGAGATTCGAAATGGTCGGTAATCTGTTTGTTGACTTGGCTTTCGAAGACCTTAGAAAGGCAGGGTAGGATAGATAGATATAGGTCTGTAGTAGTTTGGGTCAAGAGTGTCCCCCCCTTTGAAGAGGGGGATGACCGCAGCTGCTTGTGCTGGGGACAATATAATCCACTTTAAAACTGTGCAATTTTGTCACACAACACAATGCCACAGATTTCTCAAGTTTTGAGGGAGCGTACAATTGGCATGCTGACTGCAGGAATGTCTACAGGAGCTGTTGGCAGAGAACTGAATGTTCATATCTCTACCATAAGCTGCCTCCAGCATCGTTTTAGAGAATTTGGCAGTACGTCCAACCGGCCTCACAACCGCAGACCATGCCAGCCCAGGACCTCCACATCTGGCTTCTTCACATTCGGGATCATCTGCAGGTGAACTGGGTGGGCATGACTGCTAAGTGGGTGGGCCTATTCCCTCCAAGGCCCACCCATGACTGCACCCCTGCCCAGTCATGTGAAATGCATAGATTAGGGCCTAATTCATTTATTTCAATTGACTGATTTCCTTATATGAACTGTATCTCAATAAAATCTTTGAAATTGTTTCATGTTGCATTTATATTTTTGTTCAGTATATTTACTTTATATGTGCATATAGGTGAATATACTATATATTATATTATATTGTTATATTGGATGATTATTGCATATTGGATTATTTACATATAGATGTGTACCATATTAATATTATGCGTGCATGAATACAGTCATCTAGATGACATTGAATAGTAAGTGTCAAATTGAATTTACTGAATACTGAGTGAACATAAAAGGGGCAATTTACAAAACAAACAACCAAGCGGAGACCTCCCGCTACTGTTTGGGCTGGAGTGCACTCACAAATTCATAGACAGAGCTATGGATTTAAGGACTGACCACCAGCAATGTTCAGGTCGTTACTGTAAAAGAGAACGTGTTCTCAGTGACTTACCTGGTTAAAAAAAAATCGCAAAAAATCCATGAGATCAAAATAATAGTGGTAATCATGTTTTGAAGCTATACCTCTCCGTCATCGTCAGCAAGACACAGGAACTGATCGTGGACTACAGGAAATGGAGGGCCGAGCACGCCCCCATTCACATTGACAGGGCTGTAGCGGAGTGGATCGAGAGCTTCGAGTTCCTTGGTGTCCACATCACTAAGGATCTATCATGGTCCACACACACCAACATTGTCGTGAAGAGGGCACGACAACATCTATTCCCACTCAGAAGGCTGAAAAGATTTGGCATGGGATCCTCATAAAGTTCTACAGCTGCACCTTTGAGAGCATCTTGAATGGTTGCATCACCGCTTGGTATGGAAACTGTTTGGCATCCGACCGCAAGGCGCTACAGAGGGTAGTGCGTACAGCCCAGTACATCACTGGGGCGGAGCTCCCTGCTATCCAGGACTTCTATACCTGGCGGTGTCAGTGGAATACACACTTCCGGTCCGGAGCGAGCAGTCGCACTTCGCTTCGCTCCACAGGTAATATTACACTTCATTACATTACAACGGTTTGGTTTGTTTGATCTGAGCAATTTTTCTTAGCTATCAAAGATAATTGTGTAGTTTAGAGTAATTAGAGTAATTATCGAGGCTAGCTATTTTTTCATCCTCCTAACGTAGTCAACACTGCTAGCTGCTAGCTAGTCAACACTGCTAGCTAGCCAACCTCTACCGACTAGCAGCACTGTAGAAACTATTACATTACAACGGAACGACTTGATTAGTGTAGTGTTAGTGTTAGTTAGCTAGCTACATAGTTGTCTTTGCTGTCTTTGTATCTAAGATAATTGTGTAGTTTAGAGTAATTATCGAGGTTAGCTAGCCAGCCGCGACGCGACGCCTTGTCCAGACTCCAGACTTAGTCAACACACCTAGTCATCAAACCCACTGCTAGCTAGTGGGTTTGCTAGCTAGCCAACCGTTACCGACTAGCAGCGCTGTAGATACTAATACATTACAACGGAACGATTTGACTAGTGCAGTGTTAGCTAGCTAGCTACATAGTTGTCTTTGTCATAGCTTGATAATTGTGTAGTTTAGTAATTATCGAGGTTAGCTAGCCAGCTATTTCCGTCCCCCGCGACGCCATTGTTCCATACCTAGCCAACTATTACCGATGAGCAGCATTGTAGAAACTAAATACATTACAAAGGAACGTCTTGATTAGTGTTATGTTAGCTAGCTACAAAGTTGCTTTTCTATCATGACAAGGTGTAGTACTGAAACTATCGAGGTTACCTAGCCAGCTACACGTTCAAACAAAGTCAACAACGCAGCCACTGCTAGCTAGCCTACTCCACCAGCCAGCAGTACTGTATCATTTTCGTCATTTTAGTCAATAAGATTTTCGCAACGTAAGCTTAACTTTCTGAACATTCGAGACGTGTAGTCCACTTGTCATTCCAATCTCCTTTGCATTAGCGTAACCTCTTCTGTAGCTTGTCAACTATGTGTCTGTCTATCCCTGTTCTCTCCCCTCTGCACAGGCCATACAAACGCTTCACACCGCGTGGCCGCTGCCACTCTAACCTGGTGGTCCCAGCGCGCACGACCCACGTGGAGTTCCAGGTCTCCGGCAGCCTCTGGAACTGCCGGTCTGCGGCCAACAAGGCTGAGTTCATCTCAGCCTATGCTACCCTCCAGTCCCTAGACTTCCTGGCGCTGACGGAAACATGGATTACCACAGATAACACTGCTACTCCTACTGCTCTCTCCTCGTCTGCCCACGTGTTCTCGCATACCCCTAGAGCATCGAGCCAGTGGGGTGGTGGCACTGGAATCCTCATCTCTCCCAAGTGGACATTCTCTCTTTCTCCCCTGACCCATCTGTCTATCTCCTCATTTGATTTCCATGCTGTCACAGTTACCAGCCCTTTCAAGCATAACATCCTTATCATTTATCGCCCTCCAGGTTCCCTTGGAGAGTTCATCAATGAGCTTGACGCCTTGATAGGTTCCTTTCCTGAGGATGGCTCACCTCTCACAGTTCTGGGTGACTTTAACCTCCCCACGTCTACCTTTGACTCATTCCTCTCTGCCTCCTTCTTTCCACTTCTCTCCTCTTTTGACCTCACCCTCTCACCTTCCCCCCCTACTCACAAGGCAGGCAATACGCTTGACCTCATCTTTACTAGATGCTGTTCTTCCACTAATCTCATTGCAACTCCCCTCCAAGTCTCCGACCACTACCTTGTATCCTTTTCCCTCTTGCTCTCATCCAACACTTCTCACTCTGCCCCTACTCGGATGGTATTGCGCCGTCCCAACCTTCGCTCTCTCTCTCCCGCTACTCTCTCCTCTTCCATCCTATCATCTCTTCCCTCTGCTCAAACCTTCTCCAACCTATCTCCTGATTCTGCCTCCTCAACCCTCCTCTCCTCCCTTTCTGCATCCTTTGATTTTCTCTGTCCCCTATCCTCCAGGCCTGCTCGGTCCTCCCCTCCAGCTCACAGAACAGGGCTCCGGGCAGCCGAGCGGAAATGGAGGAAAACTCGCCTCCCTGCGGACCTGGCATCCTTTCACTCCCTCCTCTCTACATTTTCCTCTTCTGTCTCTGCTGCTAAAGCCACTTTCTACCACTCTAAATTCCAAGCATCTGCCTCTAACCCTAGGAAGCTCTTTGCTACCTTCTCCTCCCTCCTGAATCCTCCTCCCCCTCCCCCCCCCCCCCCCCCCTCCTCCCTCTCTGCGGATGACTTCGTCAACCATTTTGAAAAGAATGTTGATGACATCCGATCCTCGTTTGCTAAGTCAAACGACACCGCTGGTCCTGCTCACACTGCCCTACCCTGTGCTTTGACCTCTTTCTCCCCTCTCTCTCCAGATGAAATCTCGCGTCTTGTGACGGCCGGCCGCCCAACAACCTGCCCACTTGACCCTATCCCCTCCTCTCTTCTCCAGACCATTTCCGGAGACCTTCTGCCCTACCTCACCTCGCTCATCAACTCATCCTTGACCGCTGGCTACGTCCCTTCCGTCTTCAAGAGAGCGAGAGTTGCACCCCTTCTGAAAAAACCTACACTCGATCCCTCCGATGTCAACAACTACAGACCAGTATCCCTTCTTTCTTTTCTCTCCAAAACTCTTGAACGTGCCGTCCTTGGCCAGCTCTCCTGCTATCTCTCTCAGAATGACCTTCTTGATCCTAATCAGTCAGGTTTCAAGACTGGGCATTCAATTGAGACTGCTCTTCTCTGTCACGGAGGCTCTCCGCACTGCTAAAGCTAACTCTCTCTCCTCTGCTCTCATCCTTCTAGACCTATCTGCTGCCTTTGATACTGTGAACCATCAGATCCTCCTCTCCACCCTCTCCGAGCTGGGCATCTCCGGCGCGGCCTACGCTTGGATTGCGTCCTACCTGACAGGTCGCTCCTACCAGGTGGCGTGGCGAGAATCTGTCTCCGCACCACGTGCTCTCACCACTGGTGTCCCCCAGGGCTCTGTTCTAGGCCCTCTCCTATTCTCACTATACACCAAGTCACTTGGCTCTGTCATATCCTCACATGGTCTCTCCTATCATTGCTATGCAGACGACACACAATTAATCTTCTCCTTTCCCCCTTCTGATAACCAGGTGGCGAATCGCATCTCTGCATGTCTGGCAGACATATCAGTGTGGATGACGGATCACCACCTCAAGCTGAACCTCGGCAAGACGGAGCTGCTCTTCCTCCCGGGGAAGGACTGCCCGTTCCATGATCTCGCCATCACGGTTGACAACTCCCTTGTGTCCTCCTCCCAGAGTGCTAAGAACCTTGGCGTGACCCTGGACAACACCCTGTCGTTCTCCACTAACATCAAGGCGGTGACCCGATCCTGTAGGTTCATGCTCTACAACATTCGCAGAGTACGACCCTGCCTCACACAGGAAGCGGCGCAGGTCCTAGTCCAGGCACTTGTCATCTCCCGTCTGGATTACTGCAACTCGCTGTTGGCTGGGCTCCCTGCCTGTGCCATTAAACCCCTACAACTCATCCAGAACGCCGCAGCCCGTCTGGTGTTCAACCTTCCCAAGTTCTCTCACGTCACCCCGCTCCTCCGCTCTCTCCACTGGCTTCCAGTTGAAGCTCGCATCCGCTACAAGTCCATGGTGCTTGCCTACGGAGCTGTGAGGGGAACGGCACCTCCGTACCTTCAGGCTCTGATCAGGCCCTACACCCAAACAAGGGCACTGCGTTCATCCACCTCTGGCCTGCTCGCCTCCCTACCTCTGAGGAAGCACAGTTCCCGCTCAGCCCAGTCAAAACTGTTCGCTGCTCTGGCACCCCAATGGTGGAACAAGCTCCCTCACGACGCCAGGACAGCGGAGTCAATCACCACCTTCCGGAGACACCTGAAACCCCACCTCTTTAAGGAATACCTGGGATAGGATAAAGTAATCCTTCTACCCCCCCCTAAAAGATTTAGATGCACTATTGTAAAGTGGTTGTTCCACTGGATATCATAAGGTGAATGCACCAATTTGTAAGTCGCTCTGGATAAGAGCGTCTGCTAAATGACTTAAATGTAATGTAAATGTAAATGTAAATGAATGCCCTAAAAATTGTCAAAGACTCCCAGCCATCCAAGTCACAGACTGTTCACTCTGCTACCACAGGACAAGCAGAGAGAGAGAACAGTCCAATGTGTTGATTAAAAAAACTGATGCTGTTTATGTGAGCCAATCAGTACATTATTAATAGACCATTTCATCTCAACGCTGACCATCTGATTCCACGGATCTAAATATTAGGCTACTTCAGAATATCAATCGGACCATTACTAATGTGACCCCTACAAGGTTAATGCTGCAACATTGCGTCCCAAATGGTATCCTTATTCCCTACACAGTTTGACCACAGACACATAGAGCTCTGGTCAAAAGTATTCCACTATATAGGGAGTAGGGTGCCATTTGGGACGAACACAAAATGTCCACCATCAGGATAACAGATGAGCAAAATGTTATGATAACTAACATAATAACTAACAGTATGATATGTTATGGGGGGTTAGTACCATAATAACTAACATTATGAGATGTTATGGGGAGTTTAGTACCATAATAACTAACATTATGAGATGTTATGGGGGTTTAGTACCATAATAACTAACATTGTGAGATGTTATGGGGGTTTAGTACCATAATAACTAACATTATGAGATGTTATGGGGGGTTTAGTACCATAATAACTAAAATTAGAGATGTTATGGGGGGTTTAGTACCATAATAACTAACATTATGGGATGTTATGGGGGGGTTAGTACCATAATAACTAACATTATGAGATGTTATGGCGGTTTAGTACCATAATAACTAACAGTATGAGATGTTATGGGGGTTTGTACCATAATAACTAACATTATGAGATGTTATGGGGGGTTTAGTACCATAATAACTAACATTATGAGATGTTATGGGGGGGTAGTACCATAATAACTAACATTTTCAGATGTTATGGGGGGTTTAGTACCATAATAACTAACATTATGAGATGTTATGGGGGTTTAGTACCATAATAACTAACAGTATGAGATGTTATGGGGGTTTAGTATCATAATAGCTAACATTATGAGATGTTATGGGGGGTTTAGTACCATAATAACTAACATTATGATATGTTATGGGGGGTTAGTACCATAATAACTAACATTATGAGATGTTATGGGGGGTAGTACCATAATAACTAACATTATGAGATGTTATGGGGGGGTTAGTACCATAATAACTAACACTATGAGATGTTATGGGGGTTAGTACCATAATAACTAACAGTATGAGATGTTATGGGGGGGGTTAGTACCATAATAACTAACACTATGAGATGTTATGGGGGTTTAGTACCATAATAACTAACAGTATGAGATGTTATGGGGGGGTTAGTACCATAATAACTAACACTATGAGATGTTATGGGGGTTTAGTACCATAATAACTAACATTATGAGATGTTATGGGGGTTAGTACCATAATAACTAACATTATGAGATGTTATGGGGGTTAGTACCATAATAACTAACACTATGAGATGTTATGGGGGGTTTAGTACCATAATAACTAACAGTATGAGATGTTATGGGGGGGGTTAGTACCATAATAACTAACACTATGAGATGTTATGGGGGGGTAGTACCATAATAATTTACAATGTAAGAACCCTTGCAAGCACTATAGCACACATACATTTGCTTATGTCAACAATACACAGGTTGACATACACTGCATGGCCAAAATGATGTGGACACATCTCATTCCAGAATCATGGGCGTTGGTGTGAAGTGGGTCCCCCCATTGCTGCTATAACAGCCTCCACTCTTCTTGGAAGGCTTTCCACTGGATGTTGGAACATTGCTGCGGGCACTTGCTTCCATTCAGCCACAAGAGCATTAGTGAGGTCGGGCACTGATGTTGGGCGATTAGGCCTGGCTCGCAGTCGGTGTTCCAATTCATCCCAAAGGTGTTCGATGGGGTTGAGGTCAGGGCTCTGTGCAGGCCAGTCACATTCTTCCAAACCCGATCTCGACAAACCATTTCTGTATGGACCTCGCATTGTGCACATGTTTCTACTACTCCAGATTCCTATGGCAGCGAGCTTTACACCATTCCAGCCGACGCTTGGCATGGCGCATGGTGATCTTTGGCTTGTGTGTGTCTGCCCGGCCATGGAAACCTGTTTCATGAAGCTACCAACGAACAGTTCTTGTGCTGACGTTGCTTCCAGAGGCCGTTTGGAACTCGATAGTGAGTGATGCAACTGAGGACCGACGATTTTTACGCAAAACGCGCCTCAGGGCTTGGCAGTCCCGTTCTATGAGCTTGTGTGGCCTACCATTTCGCAGCTGAGCCGTTGTTGCTCCTAGATGTTTCAATTCACAATAATAGCACTTACAGTTGACCAGGGCAGCTCTAGCAGGGCAAACATTTGATGAACTGACTTGTTGGAAAGGTGGCATTCCATGACGGTGCCACGTTGAAAGTGTAGTGTAGTAAGATAGGTTGTAAAATATTTCACCACTTTGCTGTTGTAAGTGTCAGCATTTATAAATGTTTATGTTGATGTCATGTATTTGTTCTCAACGGACCCTTCTCAAAAACAAATGAAGGAAACGCTTAACGCAGATCGATATAATGCATTATGATGTGGTTATATTGAATTGCAAGACTTGTCATAAGCATACAACCCCTTATAACGTCTTATTACTGTATCATCTCAATTATCCTGACTAAATAAAAGCTATGCACAGTTTTCGCTAAATAAATTATATGCTTCATAATAAGACATTATAGCAGCTTATACATGCTTATAACAAGTCGTAAAGGATTATACCTGTCGGCTTTAAGTAAAAGCGTTCACTGACTGGTATACAAAACAGACAAAGTCTTTCTTCAAATAGGGTTTAGGGTCAAGTGTTAGTCAGGACAACGAGTGGCCCGAGAGTCATTGACACAAACAGAGATCTCTCCGCCACTCCATCTCTCATAGACTATAAGTGAAGGGATGTCACCCAGGCAATTAGTGATCAATTAGTGTCACAGGCCTCTTATGCAAAAACAACAGGTGTTCAAGAGGCAGATTATTTGCCAATTACCATTTCAAAACCATCTGGAGATGGTTCCCCTAACCCAGGAAGATGTGTCTGTTGTTGTCTGCCTACAATTAGACGATGTAAACTCAGCAAAAAAAGAAACGTCCTCTCACTGTCAACTGCGTTTATTTTCAGCAAACTTGACATGTGTAAAAATTTGTATGAACATAACAAGATTCAACAACTGAGACATAAACTGAACAAGTTCCACAGACATGTGACTAACAGAAATGGAATAATGTTTCCCTGAACAAAGGGGGGGTCAATATCAAAAGTAACAGTCAGTATCTGGTGTGGCCACCAGCTGCACTAAGTACTGCAGTGCATCTCCTCCTCATGGACTGCAGAAGATTTGCCGGTTCTTCCTGTGAGATGTTACCCCACTCTTCCACCAAGGCACCTGCAAGTTCCCGGACATTTCTGGGGGGAATGGCCCTAGCCCTTACCCTCCGATCCAACAGGTCCCAGACGTGCTCAATGGGATTGAGATCCGGGCTCTTCGCTGGCCATGGCAGAACACTGACATTCCTGTCTTGCAGGAAATCACGCACAGAACGAGGAGTATGGCTGGTGGCATTGTCATGCTGGAGGGTCATGTCAGGATGAGCCTGCAGGAAGGGTACCACATGAGGGAGGAGGATGTCTTCCCTGTAACGCACAGCGTTGAGATTGCCTGCAATGACAACAAGCTCAGTCTGATGATGCTGTGACACACTGCCCCAGACCATGACGCACCCTCCACCTCCAAATCGATCCCGCTCCAGAGTACAGGCCTCAGTATAACGCTCATTCCTTTGACGATAAACGCGAATCCGACCATCACCCCTGGTGAGACAAAACCGCAACTCGTCAGTGAATGGCACTTTTTGCAGGTCCTGTCTGGTCCAGCAGTGGTGGGTTTGTGCCCATTAGCGACGTCGTTGCCGGTGATGTCTGGTGAGGACCTGCCTTACAACAGGCCTACAAGCCCTCAGTCCAGCCTCTCTCAGCCTATTGCAGACATTCTGAGCACTGATGGAAGGATTGTGCGTTCCTGGTGTAACTCGGACTGTTGTTGTTACTATCCTGTACCTGTCCCGCAGGTGTGATGTTCGGATGTACCGATCCTGTGCAGATGTTGTTATACATGGTCTGTCACTGCGAGGACGATCAACTGTCCATCCTGTCTCCCTGTAGCGCTGTCTTAGGCGTCTCACAGTACTGCCGTTGCAATTTATTGCCCTGGCCACATCTGCTGTCCTCATGCCTCCTTGCAGCATGCCTAAGGCACATTCACGCAGATTAGCAGGGATCCTGGGCATCTTTCTTTTGGTGTTTTTCAGAGTCAGTAGAAAGGCCTCTTTAGTGTCCTAAGTGTTCATAACTGTGGCCTTAATTGCCTATCATCTGTAAGCTGTTAGTGTCTCAACGACCGTTCCACAGGTGCATGTTCATTAATTGTTTATGGTTCATTGAACAAGCATGTGGTTAAACAGTGTTTAAACCCTTTACAATGAAGATCTGTGAAGTTATTTGGATTTTTACGAATTATCTTTGAAAGACCAGGGTCCTGAAAAAGGAACATTTCTTGTTTTTCTGAGTTTAGATTGACACAATTATAATGAGTTTGCATCCCAAATGGCACCTTGTGTCAAAAGTAGTGCACCACTTTACATAGGGAATAGGATGCCTTTTGCGACACTCCTAAGTTTAGGGCTTCACGGATAAACGTCTGCTAGTTAGAGAATAGATTAGAAAAAAATGATCATGCGTCCAGTGTCATGTTTTCAGGAAGTAGAGAGAGCATGAGAGAGCATCTGTTCATTATGGGGCAAATCCTGTGTACCAAATGTAACCCTATTTCCTATATAGTGTACTACTTTTGACCATAGCCCTATCTGCCCTGGTTAAAAGTAGTGCACTATATAGGGTGCCATTTGGGACACATCCATTGACATTGATGCATGACTGTGAACATTTTACTAGTGGAAGTTAAGATTCGCCCCCCCCCCCCCCCCCATTTTTTTTTGTGAATTCAGAGTTTGTTTGAATGGAGAGTGAAGAGAAACATAGTTTGACTTGATGATGTCTGAGGGGATTGTTGTGAGAGATGCTACAGTACTGTAGGTTACGTAAGAGATTCCATAACATGCAGACATTTCCTGAAGGATGCTATGCTACCAAATCTTCTATTTGCATAACAACTGTGTATCTGTATGGCCACTGTGTTCTTGTTACCGTTGTCCTTGATAGAAACACACTGTTATGTAACAAATGTCTTATGTTATTATGTAAACTGTACAACATATTTAAACCTCCTAACATGTTAATGTGTAAACAGTAAAATGTTTAAACCTCCTAGCATGTTCATGTGTTAACAGTACATATTTAAACCTCCTAGCATGTTCATGTGTAAACAGTACAACATGTTTAAACCTCCTAGCATGTTAATGTGTAAACAGTACAACATGTTTAAACCTCCTAGCATGTTCATGTGTAAACAGTACAACATGTTTAAACCTCCTAGCATGTTAATGTGTAAACAGTACAACATGTTTAAACCTTCTAACATGTTAATGTGTAAACAGTACAACATATTTAAACCTCCTAACATGTTAATGTGTAAACAGTACAACATGTTTAAACCTCCTACCTCTTAAACTTTGGCTCTTTCAGAATACAATTCTTATACTATTGCTTTCCCTTCTAAAATGAACACATTTAAAATATATATATATATATATATATATATATATATATATATATATATATATCACCTTTATTTAACCAGGTAGGCTAGTTGAGAACAAGTTCTCATTTGCAACTGTGACCTGGCCAAGATAAAGCATAGCAGTTCGACACATACAACAACACACAGTTACACATGGAGTAAAACAAACATACAGTCAATAATACAGTAGAAACAAAGAAAACAAAAAGTCTATATACAGTGAGTGCAAATGAGGTAAGATATGGGAGTTAAGGCAATAAATATGCCATGGTGGCGAAGTAATTACAATATAGTAATTAAACACTGGAATGGTAGATGTGCAGAAGATGAATGTGCAAGTAGAGATAATGGGGTGCAAAGGAGCAAGATAAATAAATAAATACAGTATGGGGATGAGGTAGTTGGATGGGCTGTTTACAGGTGCAGTGATCTGTGAGCTGCTCTGACAGCTGGTGCTTAAAGATAGAGAGGGAGATATGAGTCTCCAGCTTCAGTGATTTTTGCAGTTTGTTCCAGTCATTGGCAGCAGAGAACTGGAAGGAGAGGCGGCCAAAGGAGGATTTGGGGGTGACCAGTGAGATATACCTGCTGGAGCGCGTGCTACGAGTGGGTGCTGCTATGGTGATCAGTGAGCTGAGATAAGGGGGAACTTTACCTAGCAGAGACTTGTAGATGACCTGGAGCCAGTGGGTTGTGGCGACGAGTATGAAGCGAGGGCCAGCCAACGAGAGTGTACAGGTCGCAGTGGTGGGTAGTATATGGGGCTTTGGTGACAAAACGGATGGCACTGTGATAGACTGCATCCAATTTATTGAGTAGGGTATTGGAGGCTATTTTGTAAAGGACATCGCCAAAGTCAAGGATCGGTAGGATGGTCAGTTTTACGAGGATATGTGTCATGGATAGGACCAAGGCGCAGCGGGTAAAGTGCTCATCTTCTTAATTTATTAGAAATAACACTTAAACAAAAGAAACAAACGCTGAAACAGTCCCATAAGGTGCACAGACTATACAGGAAATAACCACCCACAAAACACATGTGAAACAAACCTCAACTAAATATGGCCTCCAATTAGGGACAACGACAACCAGCTGCCTCTAATTGGAGGTCCTACCAAAACCCAACATAGAAATAGAAACTAGATTTAAACATAGAAAACATAGAACCTAAACCAAAAACACCAAAACACACAAAACAAACACCCCCTGCCACGCCCTGACCAGACTACAATGACAAATAACCCCTTTTACTGGTCAGGACGTGACAGTATGTTTGGCAGCATGAGTGAAGGATGCTTTGTTGCGAAATAGGAAGCTGATTCTAGATTTAATTTTGGATTGGAGATGCTTAATGTGAGTAGGTATTTGTATTTGTCCACATATTCTAAGTCAGAACCGTCCAGAATAGTGATGCTGGACGTGCGGGCAGGTGCGGGCAGTGATCAGTTGAAGAGCATGCATTTAGTTTTACTTGTATTAAGAGCAGTTGGAGGCCACGAAAGGAGAGTTGTATGGCATGAAGCTCGTCTGGGGGTTAGTTAACACAGTGTCCAAAGAAGGGCCAGAAGTATACAGAATGGCGTAGAGGTGGATCAGAGAATCACCAGCAGCAAAGAGCGACATCAATAACTAGAAAATTTTTGTAATGAATATATCTAGATTGTGATTAAGCAGCGATTTTAGGTGAATTAGAAACGTATTGAAAAATGTGGATGAACAATCTCACATTTAAAAAAAAAAAAAACATACAACAAATGTTAACAAAACAAATATTTCATAGCTCATATCTTCACAATCGAAGATTAACAAATGACATGGACTAGGTAAAAAACTAATATTTATGTATGAAACAACTATTATTTTAATTTGATACCTGATACTCATGCTGTGGAAACCCATAACAGGGTGATGATCCAATGTAGGACTGATGAAGTGCTGCTACTCTGTTCCACTGTTCTGACAGGACACAGAGACACCCACGCTTACCTCTGTTCCACTGTTCTGACAGACACAGTAGACACACGGTACTCTGTTCCATGTTCTGAACAGACACAGAGACACACGGTACACAATGTTCCACTGTTCTGACAGACACAGAGACACACGGTACACAATGTTCCACTGCTCTGACAGACACAGAGACACACGGTACTCTGTTCCACTGTTCTGACAGACACAGAGACACACGGTACACAATGTTCCACTGTTCTGACAGACACAGAGACACACGGTACACAATGTTCCACTGTTCTGACAGACACAGAGACACACGGTACACAATGTTCCACTGTTCTGACAGACACAGAGACACACGCTACTCTGTTCCACTGTTCTGACAGACACAGAGACACACGGTACTCTGTTCCACTGTTCTGACAGACACAGAGACACACGGTACACAATGTTCCACTGTTCTGACAGACACAGAGACACACGGTACTCTGTTCCACTGTTCTGACAGACACAGAGACACACGGTACTCTGTTCCACTGTTCTGACAGACACAGAGACACACGGTACACAAGTTTCCACTGTTCTGACAGACACAGAGACACACGCTACTCTGTTCCACTGTTCTGACAGACACAGAGACACCACGGTAACCAATGTTCCACTGTCTGACAGACACAGAGACACACGTACACAATGTTCCACTGTTCTGACAGACACAGAGACACACGGTACACAATGTTCACTGCTCTGACAGACACGAGAACAACGGTACACAATGTCCACGCTCTGACAGACACAGAGACACACGGTACACAATGTTCCACTGCTCTGACAGACACAGAGACACACGGTACACAATGTTCCACTGCTCTGACAGACACAGAGACACACGGTACACAATGTTCCACTGCTCTGACAGACACAGAGACACACGGTACACAATGTTCCACTGTTCTGACAGACACAGAGACACACGGTACACAATGTTCCACTGCTCTGACAGACACAGAGACACACGGTACACAATGTTCCACTGTTCTGACAGACACAGAGACACACGCTACTCTGTTCCACTGTTCTGACAGACACAGAGACACACGCTACTCTGTTCCACTGTTCTGACAGACACAGAGACACACGGTACACTCTGTTCCACTGTTCTGACAGACACAGAGACACACGGTACACAATGTTCCACTGTTCTGACAGACACAGAGACACACGGTACACTCTGTTCCACTGTTCTGACAGACACAGAGACACACGCTACTCTGTTCCACTGTTCTGACAGACACAGAGACACACGCTACTCTGTTCCACTGTTCTGACAGACACAGAGACACACGGTACACTCTGTTCCACTGTTCTGACAGACACAGAGACACACGGTACACAATGTTCCACTGTTCTGACAGACACAGAGACACACGGTACACAATGTTCCACTGTTCTGACAGACACAGAGACGCACGGTACACTCTGTTCCACTGCTCTGACAGACACAGAGACACACGGTACACAATGTTCCACTGTTCTGACAGACACAGAGACACACGGTACACAATGTTCCACTGTTCTGACAGACACAGGACCACGGACACAATGTTCCACTGTTCTGACAGACACAGAGACACACGGTACACAATGTTCCACTGTTCTGACAGACACAGAGACACACGATACACAATGTTCCACTGTTCTGACAGACACAGAGACACACAGTACACAATGTTCCACTGTTCTGACAGACACAGAGACACACGATACACAATGTTCCACTGTTCTGACAGACACAGAGACACACAGTACACAATGTTCCACTGTTCTGACAGACACAGAGACACACGGTACACAATGTTCCACTTTTCTGACAGACACAGAGACACACGGTACACAATGTTCCACTGCTCTGACAGACACAGAGACACACGGTACACAATGTTCCACTGTGCTGACAGACACAGAGACACACGATACACAATGTTCCACTGTTCTGACAGACACAGAGACACATGATACACAATGTTCCACTGTTCTGACAGACACAGAGACACACGGTACACAATGTTCCACTGTTCTGACAGACACGGAGACACACGGTACACAATGTTCCACTGTTCTGACAGACACAGAGACACACGGTACACAATGTTCCACTGTTCTGACAGACACAGAGACACACGGTACACAATGTTCCACTGTTCTGACAGACACAGAGACACACGGTACACAATGTTCCACTGTTCTGACAGACACAGAGACACACGGTACACAATGTTCCACTGTTCTGACAGACACAGACACACGATACACAATGTTCTTTTGGTGGAGTACTGGGTGGATTTGCACACCCTGGGGACTGATATAGAAACGTATCATGCCATACAGTACTCCCAGGCAAGATTGTGGATATTTCCATTAGTGTCAGTTGATCCTTAGGGACCTATTTCCTGGAGATATATTGTAGATAGGAGACATGCATGAAAGTTGGTCAGTCAAATCAAATCAAATCAAACTGTATTTGTCACATGCGCCGAATACAACAAGTGTAGACTTTACCGTGAAATGCTTACTTACAAGCCCTTTACCAACAGTGCAGCTCAAGAAGAGTGAAGAAAATATTTATCAAGTAGACTAAAATAAAAAGTAAAAATAAAAAATAACACAATAAGAATAACAATAATGAGGCTATATACAGGGGGTACCGGTACCGAGTCAGTGTGCAGGGGTACAGGTTAGTAACGAGGCTATATACAGGGGGTACCGGTACTGAGTCAGTGTGCAGGGGTACAGGTTAGTAACGAGGCTATATACAGGGGGTACCGGTACTGAGTCAGTGTGCAGGGGTACAGGTTAGTAACGAGGCTATATACAGGGGGTACCGGTACTGAGTCAGTGTGCAGGGGTACAGGTTAGTAACGAGGCTATATACAGGGGGTACCGGTACTGAGTCAGTGTGCAGGGGTACAGGTTAGTAACGAGGCTATGTACAGGGGTACTGGTACCGAGTCAGTGTGCAGGGGTACAGGTTAGTAACGAGGCTATATACAGGGGGTACCGGTACTGAGTCAGTGTGCAGGGGTACAGGTTAGTAACGAGGCTATATACAGGGGTACCGGTACCAAGTCAGTGTGCAGGGGTACAGGTTAGTAACGAGGCTATATACAGGGGGCACCGGTACTGAGTCAGTGTGCGGGGGTACAGGTTAGTAACGAGGCTATATACAGGGGGTACCGGTACCGAGTCAGTGTGCAGGGGTACAGGTTAGTAACGAGGCTATATACAGGGGGCACCGGTACCGAGTCAGTGTGTGGGGGTACAGGTTAGTTGAGGTAATTTGTACATGTAGGTAGGGGTGAAGTGACTATAGTCACTATCTTGGACTGAAGGACTGACCATGGAGATTGGTTAGTCACTATCTTGGACTGAAGGACTGACCATGGAGATTGGTTAGTCACTATCTTGGACTGAAGGACTTACCATGGAGATTGGTTAGTCACTATCTTGGACTGAAGGACTGACCATGGAGATTGGTTAGTCACTATCTTGGACTGAAGGACTGACCATGGAGATTGGTTAGTCACTATCTTGGAATGAAGGACCGACTATGAGAGAAACTTGCTTATTTCCGTTTATCATGCTACGTTATTATGGTACATTAGAGAGAAACATGCTATTTGGTGAAAATAGTTTAATGTCCAACAATGAACTACAATATATTCTCTTCTAGAAGTAGTAGCACATCAATTTCTGTAATGTTTGCATAGCACCACAAACATGCACACACACACACACACACACACACACACACACACCACACACACACACACACACACACACCACACACACAACACACACACACCACACACACACACACACACAGACACGCCGTCCCGTAATGGATGTCACCTATGGCTGTCTAATGAGCAGCCAGTAGATGAATCGCTGTCTCTAATCGCAGGTAAAGTGGGAACATCACCTTTGTCTCACTGTGATTGAGAACGGGACAGCAATGTTTGCATTTGATAGACACAATGATTGATGGCCCCTATTACTGTCTCCTTCAAACGAGCAGGAAGGAAGGCTACCGATGGCCATAACAGGAGAGAGAGAGACATAGAGAAATAGAGAGAGAAATGGCATTTGCTTATGATTGATTTCTGAGGCTTCTATACAGGTCTTTTGAACGTTCTCATGAATGCTACTTTGTCATCTATTTATTTCTTTGACTGTTTTCTTCCTATTGATGAGTGATGCTTTTTGTTTGTTGTCATGCATTTATAATCTAGTGTAAATATCTCTATCAATGAAGCCTGCCGGACAATACAATCTAACCAAAATGGAAATAAGTTACAACTTTTTTGTGTTATCCTCTATAATTTAAAAGCATTGTATCTGCACTGTGTTTTTAAACTGTCAAATAAATCAAATAAAATAAAAAAATACTATAAACAGGCTTTACAATGCCTTAAAGCTACAGTCTGCAATAAAAAATATAAAAAAATCACCATTTAGTTTTACAGCTAAGGAATGAGGCTGGGAAAATGTAACCCCTCTCAAATACACAACACATGTAAAAGTAAGAAAAAAGACAGTGTCTATAAAAGTGAAGTTAAATTTCAAAGTGGGACCCGGGGGAAAATACATTAGAACACATGTTGGACACCCTCAGCCATCCTGTAGTGGTTTCAAATGAGGAGAGGATAGGCATGGGTTCAGAAGCAAAATATCCCAGGATGCCATTTGCTCTAGCTCAGGGGTCCTCGGCCGTTTATGACCAAGACACTGGGAGCTTTTGTAATGCATACGGATGAGTGATTTACATACTGAGTGCAACTGACCTCACTTTATTAAACTCTGATTAAATGGAGTCTCTCACAGACAGAGAGACTATGGCAGGCCGTTAAGTTCTTTGAAACAACACACCTGTAGCCGCTCAACTCTGAAACGGAGGCAGGGGATTGGTTGTACTTATACAGTGACTAAGCTGTGTTTTTGACAATATAAGTCCTGTTAAGTTTATGTTTTCACACAGTAAGCATCGTTTGATTAAATATATTAATCCAAACAGTGGAAGACGAGTGTTATTTTTCATCACCCTGGAAACTGAGATTTGAATTCAATTGGGCCATCATATATAGTGTCACGGTTGTCGTCTGGAATGGAGGACCAAAACTCAGCAGGAATGTGGATGCTCATCTTGATTTATTTATAAAATAAAGTGAACACCAAAATAATAAACAACGACGAACTCACGAACAACAAAACAGTCTTGTAAGGCTCACACAGGCAAAACAAGAAACAATCTCCCACAAACACTAAACCAAGCACATACCCATATATAGGACTCTCAATCAGAGGCAACGAGAAAGCACCTGCCTCCAATTGAGAGTCCAACCCCCCATTAACCAAACCATAGAAATACAACTAACTAGACTAAACATAGAAATACATAAACATAGAACAGTGCCCAAAAAACCCCGGAATACATAAATCAAATACCCTTCTACGAAAACACCACCCCGAACCACATAAAACAAATACCCTCTGCCACGTCCTGACCAAACTACAATAACAAATAACCCCTTATACTGGCCAGGACGTGGCATATAGTGTGAGTTCTTTTTGAAATAACATGACGTTGTGTTCACTCTGAGTCCGTAGTTCAAGACCTACAGGGTAGAATAGCCACGTGCAAACGTGAAGGACTTTTTATAATAATCTATGGGGACGCAAAGTTTAACCTTGCCAGGAAGGCCTGTTACGATCTCCCACAAAACGGTTAACCCTATTTGGAGCAGGTTGGGGTCTACGGACTGGGAGATTTTACAGTATTACTCTGGCAATGTGGTCTCCATAAATGGCTCCATTTGTGCCTGATCCTAACACTAAATGAGTGTGCACGTACAGGTTAGGATATGGTTTGAATCGCAGACCAAATGTTGAACTATGATTAGTCAGTAACCCGATGAGGCTGATTAAACCTTCATACTGCCGGTAAAATTGACATGGCTGATGGTTCCCTAATTCTCAGAGATTATTTTTTAGAAGTCAGCATGTATAAAAAAAGCAAGTGGAAACACTGCAACAGCAAAGAAAACAAAGAACGATAGCAGAATGGCACTCCTAATGGCTATGTTGCTGGGCTCTTTTGCCTGTGTCAATGGGCCCAATTATTACCGCAGAAAGTAGGGGTGCTGAGGTGCTGCAGCATCCCCTGAAAAATATGAATAAAAAAATATATGAATTATTATTATATTTTTCGACCTTGACTTGCACAAATTTTATTAGGGTTGAACAGTTCTTAAAGGGGAAGTTCAGTATTTACAACTTAATCTTGGTACCAGCAGAAAAACGACCAAATCAACTGAAATCAACTATCACTTCCTTTTATATTTAGCTAGCGTTGGATAAAGTAACTTCCCTTTTAACTTCTGCTCTTCATATCAATACATGCTCAAGCAGTAAGGCTGAAATCAGCTAGACAAGTTGCTGAAATTCTGTCAAGGTACAGTACGCACAATAAATACAATTCAAAAGTTAAAGAGAAAACTAAAAGTTTATGGTTACTGCTGCTATAAATTCAAAAAATATTTTGGTGCTGAATATGATAAATAGTCACCTCATGCAATTGTCTCCTCCTTGTGAACAATAGGTCCCCGTAGGTACAAACATGTTTCAGTACGTGCTTTTCTCCCTTATACCCAGCTGCTTTACCCTCAGCTGCTTTACCCCCAGCTGCTTTACCTTCAGCTGCTTTACCCTCAGCTGCTTTACCCTCAGCTGCTTTACCCTCAGCTGCTTTACCCTCAGCTGCTTTACCCTCAGCTGCTCTACCCTCAGCTGCTTTATCTTCAGCTGCTTTACCCTCAGCTGCTTTATCTTCAGCTGCTTTACCCTCAGCTGCTTTACCCTCAGCTGCTTTACCCTCAGCTGCTTTACCTTCAGCTGCTTTATCTTCAGCTGCTTTACCTTCAGCTGCTATAAGAGGAACAGCACAAGTATGAATGTTGCTCTGTATAAGAACGGTGTACAAATTGCTACTCGTGTCTTCTGTTGGAGATGATGTAACGACCGATTCAGCCACTTTGAAGATGGAGGAGGGAGATACAGTCTCACACGCTCATGTTGTCGGTTAGCCGTCATTCGCCACCTTCAATGGTTTCCTTCTCTTTCTCATGTGAGGAGAAAGCTGAGAATCTGTGTAACATTCAGAGAGCCACTCTGTGTCCCAAATGACACCCTAATACCTACATAGTGCACTACTTTTGATGGACCATGGTCAAAACTAGTGCACTCAAAAGGGAATAGGGTGCCATTTAGGACTCAATCTCTGTATCCCTACAACCAATGTTAGAGAGAGCTAGAAGCGTTGCATTAAACATGTCAGCTAAAAATTCAAAAGCGACTTACAGTCATGTCTACCTACAGTTTATACACAGGTGGTCCCGGGAATCAAACCCACTACTCTGGTATTGCAAGCGCAATGCTCTACCAACTGGCATACAAGTACGTTCTAACTACCAGCACCTAACTTCTTCACAGCTAGAGTACTGTGTCCCTCCACCAGGGTGTGTTCTATCTACCAGCACATAACTTCTTCACAGCTAGAGTACTGTGTCCCTCCACCAGGGTGTGTTCTATCTACCAGCACCTAACTTCTTCCCAGCTAGAGTACTGTGTCCCTCCACCAGGGTGTGTTCTATCTACCAGCACATAACTTCTTCACAGCTAGAGTACTGTGTCCCTCCACCAGGGTGTGTTCTATCTACCAGCACATAACTTCTTCCCAGCTAGAGTACTGTGTCCCTCCACCAGGGTGTGTTTTAACTACCAGCACATAACTTCTTCACAGCTAGAGTACTGTGTCCCTCCACCAGGGTGTGTTTTAACTACCAGCACCTAACTTCTTCCCAGCTAGAGTACTGTGTCCCTCCACCAGGGTGTGTTTTAACTACCAGCACATAACTTCTTCACAGCTAGAGTACTGTGTCCCTCCACCAGGGTGTGTTCTATCTACCAGCACATAACTTCTTCACAGCTAGAGTACTGTGTCCCTCCACCAGGGTGTGTTTTAACTACCAGCACCTAACTTCCTCACAGTGTGTGCTCTCTGCAGGACGCTCCCTGCAGGACGCTCCCTGCCCTGCAGGACGCTCCCTGCAGGACGCTCCCTGCAGGACGCTCCCTGCAGGACGCTCCCTGCAGGACGCTCTCTGCAGGACGCTCCCTGCTCCCTGCAGGATCTGGTTTACTTTATTCCATTGAGTTTATGTGTAGCCACATATCACCGAACTGATGACCACTGAGCTATTAATCCATGTAGCAAAACAGGATGTAAGCTCTCAAGATTTTCCAGATGGTTGAACGAGGCACAATGTAAACACAAATCTAGCTCTGATTGGAAATTAACTGTGAAATATGTAAAACAGAGTTTAACTGTAAAATATGTAAAACAGGGTTTAACTGAGATATATTTAAAACAGGGTTTAAATGTGAAATATTTAAAACAGGGTTTAAATGTAAAATATGTAAAACAGGGATTAACTGTGAAATATGTAAAACATGGTTTCAAATCAAATCATATCAAATGTATTTATAAAGCCCTTCTTACATCAGCTGATATCTCAAAGTGCTGTACAGTTTAACTGTGAAATATGTCAAACAAGGTTTAACGGAGATATATGTAAAACAGGGTTTAACTGTGAAATATGTAAAACCAGGTTTAATTGTGAAATATGTAAAACCAGGTTTAACTGTGAAATATTTAAAACAGGGTTTAACTGTGAAATATGTAGTTGTTTATCTTACTAGTGATTTTTTGGTTTGAAAACCATGGCCTCCTTCCCCCGTGGAAGACTTTTATCATTTATATTAACTCTTTCAAAGCCATGGTTGCATAATAGCCAACACACAATCATTGTCTTAGACTGTTTTCAGCTGAATGCTCCTTGGGTCCGATCACTAATGGGATTAAAGACAGAGAGGTTGATGCTGTTTACTCCCTTCCAACCACACACAACACACCACACACACACACACACACACACCACACACACACACACACACACACACACACACACACACACACACACACACACACACACACACACACACACACACACACACCCCTGGGACTGAGCTCCTCCCAATGCAACTGGGTCCTGGACTTCCTGATGGGCCTCCCCCAGATGGTGAAGGTAGGCAACATTAGCTCCTCGACACTGATTCTCAACACGAGGGGCCCCACAAGCGTGAGTCCTCAGTTCCCTCCTGTACACCCTGTATACCCACGACTGCGTGGCCTCTCACAGTTCCAACTCCATCGTTAAGTTTGCTGACGACACGACAGTACACTCTAGAACCTAAAAGCGTTCTTCGGAATGTCCCCATAGGACAACCCTTTGAAGAACCCTTTTTGGTTCCAGGTAGAACTCTTTTGGCTTATATGTAGAACACTTTTCACAGAGGGTTCTACCTGGAACTAAAAAGGGTTCTCCTATGGGGACAGCTGAAACCTTTTGGAACCTTTTTTTCTAAGAGTGTAGTAGGTCTGATTACCAAGAACGCCTACAGGAGGAGGTAGGCACTGTGACACGTGGTGCTGAGGAAACAACCTCTCCCTCAACGACTGGCAAAACAAAGGAGCTGATTGTGGACTTCAGGAGGAACCAGGCTGGGCACGCCACATCGTCAGCAACGGGGTCGCCGTGGAGACGGTCAAAAACGACTTATTCGTCGTTGACATCTCAGATAAGCTGAACGGTCAAACCACACGGACCCCGTGGGTTAAGAAGGAACAACAGCGACTCTTAAACCTCAGGATGCAAAAGAAATTCAGCCTGTCCCCGAGGGCCCTCACAGTGTTCTACAGGAGCACCATCGAGAGCATCCTGCCAGGCTACATCACAGCCTGGTATGGCTACTCCACTGCTGCGCATCGTAAGGCATTACAGAGGGTGGTACGCTCAGCCATTGGGTGCTCACTGCCTGCCCTCCATGACACCTACAACACCAGGTGTCGCAGGAAGGCCAAGAAGATCATCAGGGAGCTTCTACCCCCAGACCATCAGTATAGATGGCAATAGCATACCATAATAGCATAATCATTTAATATCATAATAATATAGCATAGTAACATAGCATAATAACATAGCATAATAGCATAGCATAATAACATATCATAATAACATAGCATAATAACATAGAATAATAGCATAGCATAATAACATAGCATAATAACATAGCATAATAACATATCATAATAACATAGCATAATAACATATCATAATAACATAGCATAATAACATAGAATAATAGCATAGCATAATAACATAGCATAATAACATATCATAATAACATAGCATAATAACATAGCATAATAACATAGAATAATAACATAGCATAATAGCATAGCATAATAACATAAAAAATAGCCACTACTAGTCAGCTACCTGCTGCTCCCTCTTCATCTGTTTTGTCATGCATGAATATGTTATTCATAGTGTTTCTATGGGCTAATAGCAGTAAGGCCAAATTCCATGTTCCAACAAATACTTTTAAAAATATTTTTGGGGATACCTACAGGGGTCCTAATAATCTAAATCAAACAGCTAAATGATCCTTGGTGTGACCATCTTACAAATTCCATATGTTAGCTTAGTAGAAACCCAGCCGCGGGTTTTTTGTTACACTTGGACAACAACAGGTTTGAGGCTCCAATCTCAGGAGAGAATTTGTAACAGAGAAAATCGACTAAATGTAGCAGCAAAGTCAGGGAGTCGACTCAACACTACAATGGAGACAGAGCTATTTCATGTGTACAACAGTAGGCTTTGTGTTCAATCATTATTTTAATCTTCTACAATCTGCCCAAATGTACCATCTGTCTTTTCCTTGTTCTATGCACTGGCATCATTATCGTCTGACTCATTCCTGCATCGTCAACACTCAGGTGGCTTGGGACACTTGAATGACACCCCCCACTGGGTAAAATTACAACCCATCCAACAGGGAGGAAATGGCAGCACGCATCATTTCCAACCTCACACAAAATGGATCTGCCTTTGCAGGCACACATGATAGCACAAGATAGTCACTTGATAGCAATGCCTTGCAAATCAGAGTGCTCCAAAGCACGAAACGTGCCGCTATCCAATTATAGCCCAGCCACAAAGCCCCCCGAGACAGAAACGCTAGCCTAGCTCCACACAACGAGGAGGCTTCAGATATATGCATCAGATTTCCAGATGTAGGCCAGGGGAGCACAGCGAGCTGGATCGGGAGACCCAAGGTAAGGCCTTATGCATGCGATATTACCACTCTGTGGCATTGTCATTACCATCAGCTCAGTGACGGTGATGACGCATTGAAGTGACGCCGATGACAGACTGTAATCGGAGTTGACAACGAATAATCGCTGCCCTTGGTCTGTATGAATACAAAAAACTGCTTTTAGACAGGAGATAATCATCACTATTCAAATAGCACCACATGGCGCTTTGATGCAGGCACTCTAGCAACCATGTGGTTAGCTGCCGTCACTAATTCTTCTGGACTGAATGAGAGGTCTGACTCAAAACCTGTCGTTTTTGCATCTGCGGGTGGGAGAAAAGAAATCAGTCGAGGTTCCTGTGGTGCTGTGCTCTCTCCAAGTGCTGTGTTTGTGCGTGCGTGCATGTGTGTGTGTGTGTGTGTGTGTGTGTGTGTGTGTGTGTGTGTGTCTGTGGGAGGTGACTTTTAGACGCTCCACTGATCTCTCACATCAACCACCGTGCTGTTCTCCCTCCCCTTCCTTTTTCTCTGGCCACAGTCTCTGACATAGAAAGCAACTTGCACAAGGGGCCTTTCACTTCCTGTAGAGTCAAGAGCTTTCAGTTTCAAATCAGGCCAGAAATACAAGCTAAATCATGTATGGCGTCTTAAAGGCACAGTCCATACCGTTTCCTGTTTGAAACAACGTATCGGGTGGCACTGGCAGATAGCTGTATAATTTATAGAGCAGACACAGGATTTTACTTCTGATGTTAGAGCTCTGTATCCACTAAACAGTATATCTTTATTCTGTGTCTGGATTCTAAATTGTAATGTGGAAGAAAAAAAAACCACATTCATGTGCATGAATATAATGTTTTGGCACTAAAGGATCTCTGTCTGACATCTTTCATAAGCCTTCTATGTGTCATATTATTCAAATGACTTTAGCAATATGTTATCTTAAAGGAATGTACCTTTAAGTTGTATTCTTCCACTTATAATAAAAGTTGAATATATTACATTTAAAATATTCATGGTCATCTACACATTATGGGGTATCTCCTCATGATAAACAATAGAGGTCCTGGTATATCTGTAATGCGATGCTACTGGCGGCAGAGAAGTCAGGCTCTATTAACCACCGTCAACAGAATAATGCAATAAATGGGTCAAACAAAACCCGGTCAATACCAGCATACCGTGCACAAGCACTACAACAAACAATTACGGACAAGGACATTGGGGGAAACAGAGGGTTAAATACACAACATGTGATTGATGGAATTGGAACCAGGTGTGATGGAAGACAAGACAAAACCAATGGAAAAATGAAAAGTGGATCGGCGATGGCTAGAAGGTCGGTGACGTCGACCACCGAACGTCGCCCGAACAAGGAGAGGGACCAACTTTGGCGGAACTCGTGACAGTACCCCCCCCCCCCCCTTGATGCGCGGCTCCAGCAGCGAGTTGACACCAGCCTCGGGGACGACCCGGAGGGCGAGGCGCAGGGCGAGCCGGACGAAGACGGTGGAACTCCTGCAGCATTGAAGGGTCCAACACATCCTCGACCGGAACCCAGCACCTCTCCTCCGGACCGTACCCCTCCCACTCCACGAGATACTGAAGGCCCCTAGCCCGACGCCTCGAATCCAGTATGGAGCGAACGGAGTACGGCGGGGCCCCCCCGATGTCCAGGGGGAGTGGAGGAACCTCCCGCACCTCAGACTCCTGGAGCGGGCCAGCCACCACCGGCCTGAGGAGAGACACATGGAATGGGGGGTTAATACGGTAATCGGGTGGAAGCTGTAACCTATAACAAACCTTGTTCACTCTCCTCAGGACTTTAAATGGCCCCACAAACCGCGGACCCAGCTTCCGGCAGGGCAGGCGGAGGGGCAGGTTTCGGGTCGAGAGCCAGACCCGGTCCCCCATTGCAAACACCGTGGTCTCACTGCGGTGGCGATCTGCGTTCTTGTTTTGGCGCGTCACAGCCTGCTGAAGGTGGACACGGCTTCCCATGTCTCCTCCGTGCGCCTGAACCAGTCGTCCACCGCAGGAACCTCGGTCTGACTCTGATGCCAAGGCGCCAGAACCGGCTGGTACCCCAGTACGCACTGGAAGGGAGAGAGGTTAGTGGAGGAGTGGCGGAGCGAGTTCTGTGCCATCTCGGCCCAGGGCACGAACGCCGCCCACTCTCCCGGCCAGTCCTGGCAATAGGACTGCGGAAACCTACCCACATCCTGGTTCACTCTCTCCACCTGCCCATTACTCTCGGGGTGAAACCCTGAAGTAAGGCTGATCGAGACCCCCAGACGTTCCATGAACGCCTTCCAGACCCTAGACATGAACTGGGGACCTCGATAAGACACTATATCCTCAGTCACCCCGTAGTGCCGGAAGACGTGTGTAAACAAGGCCGCAGTCTGTAGGGCCGTAGGGAGACCGGGCAGAGGGAGGAGACGACAGGACTTAGAGAAACAATCCACAACAACCAGAATCGCGGTGTTACCCTGTGAGAGTGGAAGATCAGTCAGAAAATCCACCGACAGGAGCGACCAAGGCCGATGTGGAATGGGTAAGGGGTGTAGCTTACCTCTGGGCAGGTGCCTCGGAGCCTTACACTGGGCTCACACCAAGCAGGAGGAAACATAAACCCCCATGTCCTTAGCCAAGGTAGGCCACCAGTACCTCCCGCCCAAACAGCGCACTGTCCGACCGATCCCAGGATGACCAGAGGAGGGTGACGTGTGGGCCCAATAGATCAACCGGTCACGAACAGCAGACGGGACGTACAGACGCCCAGCGGGACACTGGACGGGAGCGAGCTCTGCACGTAACACCTGCTCTATGTCTGTGTCCAGCTCCCACACTACCGGCGCCACCAGGCAGGAGGCGGGGAGTATGGGAATGGGATCCACGGGCCGCTCCTCTGTGTCATACAGCCGGGACAATGCGTCTGCCTTTACGTTCTGGGAGCCTGGTCTGTAGGAAAGGGTAAACACAAAACGGGTGAAAAACATGGCCAACTTGGCTGGCGAGGGTTCAGTCTCCTTGCTGCCCGGATGTATTCCAGATTGCGGTGGTCAGTTCAGATGAGAAAAGGGTGTCTAGCCCCCTCAAGCCAATGTCTCCACGCCTTCAAGGCCTTGACGACAGCCAACAGCTCCCGGTCCCCCACGTCATAGTTTCGCTCCGCCGGGCTGAGCTTCTTCGAGAAGAAGGCACGGGGCGGAGCTTCGGTGGCGTACCCGAGTGCTGAGAGAGCACCGCTCCTATCCCAGCCTTGGATGCGTCCACCTCCACTATGAACGCCAAAGATGTATCCGGATGGGCCAGCACGGGAGTCGAGGTAAACAGAGCCCTCAGGTGACTAAAAGCCCTGTCCGCCTCAGCCGACCACTGTCAACGCATTACATTTACATTTTAGTCATTTAGCAGACGCTCTTATCCAGAGCGACTTACAGTAGTGAATGCATACATTTCATACGTTCTTTTTTCCCCCGTACTGGTCCCCCGTGGGAATTGAACCCACAACCTTGGCGTTGCAACCACCATGCTCTACCAATGCACCGGGCCCCCTTCAGCAGTGAGGTAATGGGAGCCGCTACCTGACCAAAACCTCGGATAAACCTCCGATAGTAGTTGGCAAACCCTAAGAACCGCTGCACCTCCTTTACCGTGGTGGGAGTTGGCCAATTACGCACGGCTGAAATGTGGTCACTCTCCATCTCCACCACTGAGGTGGAAATGCGATACCCTAGGAAGGAGACAGATTGCTGGAAAAACAAGCATTTCTCAGCCTTGACGTACAGGTCATGCTCCAACAAGCGACCAAGCAACCTGTGCACCAGGGACACATGCTCGGCGCGTGTAGCGGAGTATATCAGAATGTCATCAATATACACAACTACACCCTGCCCGTGCAGGTCCCTGAAAATCTCGTCTACAAAGGCTTGGAAGACTGATGGCGCATTCATCAACCCGTACGGCATGACAAGGTACTCATAGTGCCCTGAGGTGGTACTAAAAGCCGTCTTCCACTCGTCTCCCTCTCGGATATGCACCAGGTTGTAAGCGCGCCTGAGATCTAGTTTGGTGAAGAAGCGCGCCGCATGCATTGACTCAATCGCTGTGGCTATGAGTGGTAGCGGGTAACTATACCTCACAGTGATCTGGTTCAGACCCCGATAGTCAATACACGGGCGCAGACCTCCCTCCTTCTTCTTCACAAAAAAGAAACCCGAGGAGACGAGTGAAGTGGAGGACCGAATGTACCCCTGACGCAGGGATTCGGAGACATATGTTTCCATAGCCTCCGTCTCCGCCTGTGAGAGGGGATACACGTGACTCCTGGGAAGTGCAGCGTCTACCAGGAGATTTATTTCACAATCTCCCCGTCGATGGGGTGGTAATTGAGTCACCTTCTTTTTAGAGAAGGCGAGAGCCAAATCGACATATTCGGGGGGAATGCGCACGGTGGAGACCTGGTCTGGACTTTCCACCATAGTAGCACCAACGGAAACCCCTACACACCTCCCTGAGCACTCCCGCGACCACCCCGTGAGAGCCATCTATGGCCAAGAAACAGTGGGGTCATGACTAACTAACCAGGGTAGACCTAGCACCACGGGAAATGCAGGAGAGTCAATAAGGAAGAGACTAATTCTCTCCTTGTGCCCCCCCTGCGTCACCATGCCCAGAGGAGCGGTGGCCTCCCTGATCAAACCTGACCCTAATGGTCGACTATCTAAAGTGTGAACGGGGAAGGGCACAGCCACGGGAACAATGGGGATCCCTAAACTAAGGGCGACGCTCCCCAGTCCGGAGCCTCCAGCGACGCTCCTCAGTCCGGAGCCTCCAGCGACGCTCCCCAGTCCGGAGCCTCCAGCGACGCTCCCCAGTCCGGAGCCTCCAGCGACGCTCCTCAGCCCGGAGCCTCCAGCGACGCTCCCCAGTCCGGAGCTTCCAGCGATGCTCCCCAGTCCGGAGCCTCCAGCGACGGTCTGCAGCCCCGAGTCTTCAGCGACGGTCTGCAGCCCAGAGTCTTTAGCGGCGGTCTGCAGCCCAGAGTCTTTAGCGGCGGCCTGCAGCCCAGAGTCTTCAGCGGCGGTCGGCAGTTCAGAGTCTTCAGCGGCGGTCTGCAGCCCTGAGTCTTCAGCGACGGTCTGCAGCCCCGAGTCTTCAGCGACGGTCTGCAGCCCAGAGTCTTTAGCGGCGGCCTGCAGCCCAGAGTCTTCAGCGGCGGTCGGCAGTTCAGAGCCTTCGGCGCTGATCCACGGTCTGGTTCCTCCGGCGACACAGAAGCGGTGGGATCAGCGGGCGGTGTGGGGGCTACGCCCCGAACCAGAGCCGCCGCCAAGTATAGATGCCCACCCGGACCCTCCCCTACAGGTTCAGGTTTGCGGCCGGGAGTCCGCACCTTTGGGGGGGGGGGGTACTGTCACGCCCTGACCTGAGAGAGAGGGTTTGTTTCTCTATGTGGTTAGGTCAGGGTGTGGGGTGGGCATTCTATGTTTTGTATTTCTTTGTGTTGGGCCGAGTATGGTTCCTAACCAGAGGCAGCTGTCTATTGTTGTCTCTAATTATGAACCATACTTAGGCAGCCTTTTTTCCTCCTGTGTTTGTGGGATCTTATTTTTGTAGTGCTTTGTGTGCCTACAGCACGTGACGGTCGTATTTTCTTTGTTCTTTACTTTTTATCGCGTTCTGAGTAAATAAATCACAAGATGGACATATTCCACGCTGCACTTTGGTCAAATCCTTTGGACGATCGTTACAGATGGCTAGAAGGTCGGTGACGTCGACCGCCGAACGCTGTCCGAACAAGGAGAGGGACCAACTTCGGCGGAAGTCGTGACAATATCAGAGGTTTTGCATTATATATAAATATATAACTTAGTGAACACAGATCAACTATGTGTTATTATACCAAAATAGTATTGCAAGTAAGTAATTGAAGGAAAATAGATGTAATGAGTGTTTCAAAAGCTTTAAAATTAACAAGAAGACAATGTTACTGTAACTATAGGCCCTCTCTGTGAAGAATTCTGACTTTGCAGGGGCTCAAAGGTTAAAGCAATCCCAAGATATAAAGAAAAGCAGACAGATACGTATTGGTGCGTGAGCATTTTTAACTAGACACTGAAATTAGACCGAACATTATTGAGGATGAAATGGCCAACTGAGACTTGGAGGTTAGCTGTGGGTGCAGGAGCTGTCAATTAGTGAGCAATTGCTGCTACTAGCAAGCCAGGCTGCTAGTTAGAGGGGGAGTGTGGAAACATGGCTGAGGTGAGAACATGGCTGAGGTGGGAACATGGCTGAGGCGGGAACATGGCTGAGGTGGGAACATGGCTGGGGTGGGAACATGGCTGAGGTGGGAACATGGCTGGGGTGGTAACGTGGCTAAGGTGGGAACATGGCTGAGGCGGGAACATGGCTGAGGTGGGAACATGGCTGGGGTGGGAACATGGCTGAGGTGGGAACATGGCTGAGGTGGTAACATGGCTGAGGTGGTAACATGGCTGAGGTGGGAACATGGCTGGGGTGGTAACATGGCTGAGGTGGGAACATGGCTGAAGTGGGAACATGGCTGGGGTGGTAACATGGCTGGGGTGGTAACATGGCTGAGGTGGGAACATGGCTGAGGTGGGAACATGGCTGAGGTGGTAACATGGCTGGGGTGGGAACATGGTAACATGTCTGGGGTGTAACATGGCTGGGGTGGTAACATGGCTGAGGTGGGAACATGGCTGGGGTGGGAACATGGCTGGGGTGGTAACATGGCTGAGGTGGTAACATGGCTGAGGTGGTAACATTGCGAGGGTGGGAATGTGGTAACATGGCTGGGGTGTAACATGGCTGGGGTGGGAACGTGAGAGCATGGCTGGGGTGGCAACATGGCTGGGGTGGTAACATGGCTGGGGTGGCAACATGGCTGGGGTGGTAACATGGCTGGGGTGGTAACATGGCTGGGGTGGTAACATGACTGGGGTGGTAACATGGCTGAGGTGGGAACATGGTAACATGGCTGGGGTGTAACATGGCTGGGGTGGGAACATGGGAACATGGCTGGGGTGGGATCATGGGAACATGGCTGGGGTAGTAACATGGCTGAGGTGGTAACATGGCTGGGGTGGGAACATGGCTGAGGTGGTAACATGGCTGGGGTGGGAACATGGCTGAGGTGGGAACATGGCTGAGGTGGTAACATGGCTGGGTTGGTATGATGGCTGAGGTGGTAACATGGCTGGGTGGGATCATGGGAACATGGCTGGGGTGGGAACATGGCTGAGGTGGTAACATGGCTGAGGTGGTAACATGGCTGAGGTGGTAACATGGCTGAGGTGGTAACATGGCTGCGGTGGTAACATGGCTGGGTGGGATCATGGGAACATGGCTGGGGTGGGAACATGGCTGAGGTGGTAACATGGCTGGGGTGGTAACATGGCTGAGGTGGTAACATGGCTGAGGTGGTAACATGGCTGAGGTGGTAACATGGCTGAGGTGGTAACATGGCTGAGGTGGGAACGTGGGAACAGTATAACAGGTGCAGGAGGATTCAAGCCGGGACAGAGTCAATAGGGAAAGAGAGTCAACAATAAACAAACTACATAGCATATGTTACACTCTAAATTGCACTACAGAAACATTATGGATGATATAGGGATAAACCTCAAAACTAAGGAGAGAGTTCAGTGCTGCATGTTGTTCGACTTTTTACTTCTAGTACTATTACAGGGCCTACTACTAGCTTTGACTGGCAACAGCTAGCAACTAAGATGCTTGCTAGCTCTGTGTTCCAACAGAGACTTGCTTGCTAACATTCAAAATCTTTCTCTGCTTGACATTAGAAAGTGTTGCATTGTGGGTATTTGTAAAGAAGCTAGGTCGAGCTGGTGTTTTCAAAGACCACCTTAATTAAAAAAACAAAACTCAAATCTGTTTTCAAATAAGTTATATTAGTAATTATAAGTCTCTTAAGTGTAATATTAGGACAATGCATTATTAGTTTTACGAAAAATGGAACATGCACTTGAACATTTTCAGTTCTTTTGTTGTTGTTAAAGATCGAATGCAGCCATTTTTATCTCAATATCAAATCATTTCTTGCTAACAATTAAGTATCTTACTGTGATTGGTTTAAATTAAAACGGTCAAAAATAATCAACAATAGCAAGTTCTCAAGCAAGAATTTAGCTAGCACTGTCTGGGAGTGGTTTGTGGAGAGGGGAAAACTGAAAATGAGTTGTTACTGGCAGAGCAGTTTGGAACTCTCATTCTTGTTGGTCTATTAACAAATGTACCCCCTGGCGATGTCACCAGGCAGGCCAAAACACCAGGCAGGGAATTTTACATATACTATATGTGACTTGTGCTGGGGAGTGTTACCACTTCACTAAAGCTCTGAACCGGTGTTTTGTTTTATGACATGATCTGGTGTCCATTGTATTAATGACAGCAGTATATAGCCATTACATATACATTATTCAAATAGCATGCTAAGAGGAACTGTTGGGGAATGTGCAGTCATAAAACACCATACACAAAATATGTCTTGACGTGTTCACTACCAAATAGTATTTTGCACAGTGAAATTTGAGTCATAGAGAAAGATATTCAGTATCTTGTTATGTTGGGTTCCGGACACCACAATGGTTAACTGTCAACAAGGTGCAATTAGTGCTATAGTACTAAACACACTGTGACAACGATGTATCAATCTATGTCAACCACTGCTCACCTTTTATAAAACAGGTGCTGAAACGTTCAAACAACCATCTTTATGTACACATCTAGACAATATAGTACAGTATGTAAATTACAGTAATGTAGTGTTAAGGTAAATTAACATGTTCAAAACTACATAATAATTACTTTACTAGCTATATCAGGTAACATAACAATACCTCTATTACTAAGTAATAACTGATAATTACATCATTGCTATCACTATTGCTACATAATAATCTTGAAATGCTGCAGCAACCTGTAATGAAATATCTGATCTCTATTTAATATGTAAGATAATAGGAGAAATCCCCGAAACATAGGAACTCTAGCCGTATACGGCACTGTTACACAGCCTTCTTCAACTGTAATACAGCCTTCTTCAACTGTAATACAGCCTTCTTCAACTAGTAATACAGCCTTCTATAACTGTAATACAGCCTTCTGCAACTGTAATACAGCCTTCTTCAACTGTAATACAGCCTTCTTCAACTGTAATACAGCCTTCTTCAACTGTAATACAGCCTTCTACAACTGTAATACAGCCTTCTTCAACTGTAATACAGCCTTCTATAACTGTAATACAGCCTTCTTCAACTAGTAATACAGCCTTCTTCAACTGTAATACAGCCTTCTTCAACTGTAATACAGCCTTCTTCAACTGTAATACAACCTTCTTCAACTAGTAATACAGCCTTCTTCAACTGTAATACAGCCTTCTTCAACTGTAATACAGCCTTCTTCAACTGTAATACAGTCTTCTTCAACTAGTACACATCTAAATAGCAACACTGCAAGATGAATTAAGTCCTCCATCCACTCCTGCAGAACACAGGTTGGGTTGCAAACACTATCACAGCTTATTGTGAAATAAACACAAATTACTTATCTGAAATTTGTGACAGGCACAGCAAAAAGTATTTTATTTCGTGTCCAGTACACAATTTTCATCAGAACATATTTGTCTACATTACAAAATTGTCTTACAAATTCCAATTTGTTGTGGCTAACGTTAGCTAGGTTTCTAATGTTAGCTAGGCAAGGGGTTAAAGTTAGGGTTAGGGGTTAGGGGTTAGGGTTATGGGTTATGGTTAAGGTTAGGGTTAGGGAAAATGCTACCTAAGTAGTTAAATGGTTAAGGTTATGGTTAGCTAACATGCTGGCTAAGTAGTTAAAAAGTAGCATTGGTAAGTAGTTGCAAAGTTGCTCATTTGCTATAATGCTAAAGTTGTCCATGATGTGATTTGAACACCTGCTAAACTGTGTACGCGACCAGTAAACGTATTTGATTTGATTTGAACGACAGGAAAAGGAGGACTGAGCACGCCCCAATTCCCATCGATGAGGCTGCAGTGGAGCAGGTTGAGAACTTCAAGTTCCTTGGTGTCCACATCACCAACAAACTGTCATGGCCCAAACATACTAAAACTGTCATGAAGAGGGCACAGCAAAGCCTATTCCCCCTCAAGAGACTGAAAATATTTGGCATGGGTCCTCAGATGGGTCCTCAGGTCCTCAAAAGGTTCTACAGCTGCACCATCGAGAGCATCATGACTGGTTGCATCACTGCCTGGTATGGCAACTGCTCGGCCTCCGACCGCAAGGCACTACAGATGGTAGTGCGTACGGCCCAGTACATCACTGAGGCCAAGCTTACCACCATCCAGGACCTCTATACCAGGTGGTGTCAGAGGAAGTCACTAAAAATTGTCAAAGACTCCAGCCACCCTAGTCATAGACTGTTCTCTCTGCTACCCCACGGCAAGCGGTACCAGAGCGCCAAGTCTAGGTCCAAAAGGCTTCTTAACAGCTTCTACCCCCAAGCCATAAGACTCCTGAACAGTTAATCAAATGACTACCCAGACCGCTCTTTTACGCTGCTGCTACTCTCTGTTTATTATCTACGCATGGTCACTTTAACTCTACATACATGTACATATCACCTCAATTACCTTGAAAACCCGGTGCCCCCGCACATTGACTCTGTACCGGTACCCCCTATATATAGCCTTGCTTGTTATTTTACTGCTGCTCTTTAATTATCTGTTACTTTTATTTTCTATTTTTTACTTATCTATTTTTTACTTAACACGTTTTTCTTCTTATCTTCTTAAAGCATTGTTGGTTAAGGGCTTGTAAGTAAGCATTTTACTGCAAGGTCTACACCTGTTGTATTCGGCGTAAGTGACAAATAAAATTTGATTTGATTTGAACATGCAACGTTTGGGTTGCTAGACCTTCACGACCCTATCGTTTCTGTCTTAAGTAACCTACTGTTTTTATCTGTGAGTGAAATGCACCGTATGCAAAAATTGTGTACTGGACTTCCTATGCCTGTCATGAATTTTGAATAAGTAATTTGTGTCTATTTCACCGTAAGCTGTGATAGTGTTTGGCATTGGCTGTGCAGAAATAGCTGGAGTGGTGAATTGATTGAGAGCTCATGAAGTAGGAGCCGATCCTCAGTAATAGCTGCAGAGAGGTAACGAGGCCAAGTCCAGAATCAAAGGCAGTGGGATCTGAACCGTTTATCTTTCTGTCACCAATGATCCAGGGCTGATAGAAGACTTATAGCCCAGGGATCATCAACTAGATTCAGCCGTGGGCCATTTTTTTCTTGAGCGGATGGTCGGGGGGGCCGGAATACAATTACAAATCATTTGTAGACTACAAATTGACCTCAAGAAGCTCAAACAGATATGTTTGACTAAAACATAATCATTTCAAGCCTTGCTTACGTGTGTATACGATCACGTCTCTCTTTTATGCGTGGGAATACTTGGGAACAGATTTCTTAAATTAAAATCACTTGGAGCTGATTTCTGCCAGTTAGGGAAGCCTGACCTATCTAGGCATAACTGACTGCTGGTGCACTATGGGAGAGCTGACAGAGAGCGAGAAGACCTTGTTGGTGTCATCAATATTGTGTTATTACAGTAATGGGTTTGGAGCGAGCAACGTGATTTCTTTCACGGTTGACAAATTGAAAGAGCTTGGGTCGTTTTAGTGTAATGAGTTAGCAGATTGGGTTCAGTGATCAATGCAGTTACCATCAAGTCTGGTTGACTGAGAATTTATTCAGTAAAATCCACTTATAGTCATGAGTTGTGGTAGCTGTGGTAGCTGCAGTAGCTGTGGTAGACATGGTAGCTGTGGTAGACATGGTAGCTGTGGTAGCTGCAAGCGCTGCAGTAGCTGTGGTAGCTGTCGTAGCTGTGGTAGCTGCGGTAGCTGCAGTAGTTGTGGTAGCTGCGGTAGTTGTGGTAGCTGCGGTAGTTGTGGTAGCTGCAGTAGCTGTGGTAGACATGGTAGCTGTGGTAGACATGGTAGCTGTGGTAGACATGGTAGCTGCAGTAGCTGTGGTAGCTGCGGTAGCTGCAGTAGTTGTGGTAGCTGCGGTAGTTGTGGTAGCTGCAGTAGTTGTGATAGCTGCAGTAGCTGTGGTAGCTGTGGTAGCTGTGGTAGCTGCGGTAGCTGCAGTAGTTGTGGTAGCTGCGGTAGTTGTGGTAGCTGCAGTAGTTGTGGTAGCTGCAGTAGTTGTGGTAGCTGCAGTAGTTGTGGTAGCTGCTGTAGTTGTGGTAGCTGCAGTAGCTGCAGTAGTTGTGGTAGCTGCAGTAGCTGTGGTAGTTGCGGTAGCTGTGGTAGCTGCGGTAGCTGTGGTAGCTGTGGTAGCTGTGGTAGCTGCATTAGTTGTGGTAGCTGCAGTAGTTGTGGTAGCTGCAGTAGTTGTGGTAGCTGCAGTAGCTGCGGTAGCTGCGGTAGCTGTGGTAGCTGCGGTAGCTGTGGTAGCTGCAGTAGCTGTGGTAGCTGTGGTAGCTGCAGTATCTGTGGTAGCTATGGTAGCTGTGGTAGCTGTGGTAGCTGCATTAGTTGTGGTAGCTGCAGTAGTTGTGGTAGCTGCAGTAGCTGTGGTAGCTGCGGTAGCTGCGGTAGCTGTGGTAGCTGTGGTAGCTGCGGTAGCTGTGGTAGCTGCAGTTGTTGTGGTAGCTGTGGTAGCTGTGGTAGCTGCAGTAGCTGCAGTAGCTGTGGTAGCTGCGGTAGCTGTGGTAGCTGCAGTTGTTGTGGTAGCTGTGGTAGCTGTGGTAGCTGCTGTAGCTGCTGTAGTTGTGGTAGCTGCATTAGTTGTAGTAGCTACAGTAGTTGTGGTAGCTGGGATAGCTGTGGTAGCTACAGTAGTTGTGGTAGCTGCAGTGGTTGTGGTAGTTGTGGTAGCTGTGGAGCTGTGGTAGCTGTGGTAGACATGGTAGCTGTGGTAGCTGTGGTAGCTGCGGTAGCTGCTGTAGCTGCGGTAGACATGGTACCTGCGGTGGTAGTTGCGGTAGATATGGTAGCAGCGGTAGCTGTAGTAGCTGTGATAGACATGGTAGCTGCGGTAGCTTCATTTGTTATACATTGGCTGTATTTTGATAGAAATTGTTCTATCAGCAAAATGGAAAGGGAAAGGGGGAGTCAGTTGTACAACTGAATGCATTCAACTGAAATGTGTCTTCTGCATTTAACCCAACCCCTCTGACAGTCTGATCGAACAGTTTGAAATAGCTGTGCTTCCGGAGCGAATCGATTTTGAGTGTATAGAATCATTTATCTCCCAAAATACTCTACTTGTAAAATAAATATCCAACCACCTAGTGTAGCGCTGGCTAAATGCTGCTACAGTAAACAAGACTAAGGTAATGCTGGGAAAACAATGGAGAAAATATGCTAGTAATTGAAATGAGGGTCCTCTTTCCTGCTCACCCACCAACCGTTGGTAATGAACCAGATAACAGATGATGGAGAGGTGAAAGAGGAGGCACAGTAAATCACATACAAATGAAAGCCAGGAAGTGCTTCAACACCACCTGAGGTTACAACCTGAAACGGCCTCTGCTTTGTCGTTAGAAAGTGGACTTGCGTACTAGGCTACACTAAGGAAAAGCTCCTTTACAAACAGGACACAGAGTTGGGGGAAAAAATATTCACATTATGCCCTTTGTCTGTCCTTTTCCTCCCCAACTTCTCCTCCCCTCCTCCTCCTCCCCTCCTTCTCTGACTTCTCTTCCCCCTCTCTCGCTCTTCTTTGTGCTTCTCCACTCTCCTCTCGCGGCCCCCGGGCCCTCTCTCTCTCGCCAAGTTCACCGGGCCTCTCCAGCGTACTTCACTCATCTTTTGTGAAATATTATCCAGAGAGCTCAGGGATCCCTTTCATATTACTTCTACACCATCTCCGGAGCTCCATCAAGCTGTCAATGGCGCTTGATGAATTTATGAACACGCCGCCTTCAGTGGCTTCCGCATCCGCCCGCAACACCAAACCCACCACATAATTAAATCAGAGGTAATGACCGGCGCCAAACGGAGAGGGAGCAGACCTGAGAGTACAACTTCTCCAGTGCCATTTTCAGTTTCCAGTCGTCTGGCCTCTCTCCCTCTTTCTCGCTCCGCCGGCTCGCTTTAAACAAACAAGTGGGCATAAATCGAGAACGAGCTCGAATCTCCACCACACCAAGGATGATTGTGTTTCAGTTATTCATTCCCCTGTTGTATATTTGACAAGAGTGGCCAAAGGATGCCCTCCTAGCCATGCAGATGTAACCTGTGTTAAGGAAATTAGTATTAGTAACCTGTGTTATTTTTATATTTTTATTTTATTTATTTATTTATTTATTTATTATTATTTATTGAATATTCTAAACATACAATATACTTTCAGTGAAGCCACTCAACAACTACATCATACCAGTCATCCAACAGATTCCCATTCAGAGCGACACACAGAAGCATCCAGGGTCAATGCCCTGCTCAAGGACATGTTGACCAATCTACCACCAGGCCAAAAAACATGAACCCGAACCCTCCAAGATCCCCCCACAGTTCCCCAATAGCTGTCCCTCAACCATTCGAGACCCCTCCCACAGTCCCCCCAGGAAAAAAACAACAACAATTAATTCCATCCCCCCCAAGAACCCCCCAATGCACCAACAACCAAGAGAATGAACTAAAGAGAAAAAAGGAAAAGACAGAAGAAAACAGCAAACAACAATGGCAAAAAATATATATAATTATAATAATAATACATTTAAAACAAATGACATCAAGGACAACTAAAATCATAACAGCAATGCCAACTGTATATGTTTGTGTGCATGTCTGGCACTATTACATGTATGTGTGTGTTCTGTATGTGTTTATTTGAATGAGGGTGTGTGTACAGTCGTGGCCAAAAGTTTTGAGTATTACACAAATATAAATTTTCACTAAGTTTGCTGCTTCAGTCTTTAGATATTTTTGTCAGATGTTACTATGGAATACTGAAGTATAATTACAAGCATTTCATAAGTGTCAAAGGCTTTTATTGACAATTACATGAAGTTGATGCAAAGAGTCAATATTTGCAGTGTTGACCCTTCTTTTTCAAGACCTCTGCAATCCGCCCTGGCATGCTGTCAATTAACTTCTGGGCCACATCCTGACTGACTGGCAGCCCATTCTTGCATAATCAATGCTTGGAGTTTGTCAGAATTTGTGGGTTTTTGTTTGTCCACCCGCCTCTTGACGATTGACCACAAGTTCTCAATGGGATTAAGGTCTGGGGAGTTTCCTGGCCATGGACCCAAAATGTCAATGTTTTGTTCCCCGAGCCACTTAGTTATCACTTTTGCCTTATGGCAAGGTGCTCCAAGGCTGGAAAAGGCATTGTTCATCACTAAACTGTTCCTGGATGGTTGGGAGAAGTTGCTCTCGGAGGATGTGTTGGTACCATTCTTTATTCATGGCTGTGTTCTTATGCAAAATTGTGAGTGAGCCCACTCCCTTGGCTGAGAAGCAACCCCACGCATGAATGGTCTCAGGATGCTTTACTGTTGGCATGACACAGGACTGATGGTAGCGCTCACCTTGTCTTCTCCGGACAAGATTTTTTCCGCATGCCCAAACAATCGGAAAGGGGATTCATCAGAGAAAATGACTTTACCCCAGTCCTCAGCAGTCCAATCCCTGTACCTTTTGCAGAATATCAGTCTGTCCCTGATGTTTTTCCTGGAGAGAAGTGGCTTCTTTGCTTCCCTTCTTGACACCAGGGCATCCTCCAAAATCCTTCGCCTCACTGTGCGTGCATATGCACTCACACCTGCCTGCTGTCATTCCTGAGCAAGCTCTGTACTGGTGGTGCCCCAATCCCGCAGCTGAATCAACTTTAGGAGACGGTCCTGGCGCTTGCTGGACTTTCTTGGGCGCCCTGAAGCCTTCTTCACAACAATTGAACCGCTCTCCTTGAAGTTGTTGATGATCCGATAAATGGTTGATTTAGGTGCAATCTTACTGGCAGCAATATCCTTGCCTGTGAAGCCCTTTTTGTGCAAAGCAATGATGGCAGCACGTGTTTCCTTGCAGGTAACCATGGTTGACAGAGGAAGAACAATGATTCCAAGCACCACCCTCCTTTTGAAGCTTCCAGTCTGTTATTCAAACTCAATCAGCATGACAGAGTGATCTCCAGCCTTGTCCTCATCAACACTCACACCTGTGTTAACGAGAGAATCACAGACATGATGTCAGCTGGTCCTTTGGTGGCAGGGCTGAAATGCAGCAGAAATGTTTTTGGGGGATTCAGTTCATTTGCATGGCAAAGAGGGACTTTGCAATTAATTGTAATTCATCTGATCACTCTTCATAACATTCTGGAGTATATGCAAATTGTCATCATACAAACTGAGGCAGCAGACTTTGTGAAAATGTATTCTTATGTAATTCTCAAAACTTTTGGCCACGACTGTATATGCATGTGGACAACAACCTGCACGGCATCAGCCTCAGGCTAACCGGCGTAAGTTGTAAAAACACTGCCACTTAGTGTCATTCAAATGTACTTTTTATCATGATTTATTTTGACTTTTTTTCTTTTTGACTTTTATCTTTGACCGTCATTCTCTCTCACACAGCAACTCCACTCCCACTTGTCTCCAATTCCACAAACCAACCCTCAGCTTCCCTCAGCCCATCCCATCTATCTCTGCTGGCCACCCACTTCGGGTTTCTACGCAACACATATCTTTCAACTATGCTGTGATGTTTAACGTACAATTTCAATCTATCTAATCGAATAGAATCCACAGATTGCGAGTTGAAGATAAATACTTTTACTAAGAGTATTAGTATATTAGTAATTGACTGACCCGGTCTCTCCAGATCTCCTAACAGTACTATTTCTAGGGTCAATTTTAGATCAACGCTATGCATTGTCAGCCATTCCTGAACCTGAGACCAGAAACAGGCTACCTGAGGGCAATACCAAAATAAATGGTTTATTGATTCTGTATCCTCACAACAAAATCTGCAGAGCTTTGATGATTTTATGCCCCAAATATTCAACATTTTGTTGGTGGCAAGAATTCTATATAATAATTTTCATTGAAAAGCACGAAGTCTTGAATCTTGCGTTGTTTTATATATCAACTCATACACCCTGCACCATGGAATCGGTACATCAAAAATCTCTCAGTTCTTAAATTATATTGTAAATTGGAATGGTAGAGTTATGTCCTTCATGGAGTTATCAGAATTGTACGGAAAGGTCTGCTCAATCCAAGAGTACAACCAATTGATTACAGCATTGCCCCAAAAATGGAGGAGGCGGGTGGCAGCGGGAGGTGGTAGGGAACTGGTCTGTCTGCCCAATATAAATATAGATTGTAGTTGTTTAGTGTTTTTATATTTAATAATCTCAACCCACCCAATTCATATTCATTATATAGATAGGCACATTTTATTTTGTCTGGTTTAGTGTCCCAGATAAAGAAAAATATTTTTTGCTCATATGATTTGAAAAACGAATCATCAGGAGTAGGCAGCACCATAAGTAAGTGAGTAAACTGAGATATGACTAAGGAGTTAATCAGGGCCATTTTTCCATAAAAATACAGGTATTTACCTCTCCATGGTTGCTGGATCTTGTCTATTTTACAAGTTTTCTATTGAAATTCGTTGTGGAGAGCTTATTTATATATTTTGTGATATGAATACCGAGTATGTCTACTTCACCATCAGCCCATTTTATAGGTAAACTGGAGGGTAATGTAAAAGTTTTATTTTTTAAGGATCCAATATGTAATATTGTACACTTATCATAATTAGGTTTTAGTCCAGAGAGTACAGAAAAGTTATCTCGATCTTTAATGAGACATAGCAGGGATCTAGCTTGCGGACTTAATATAAAACTTGAGTCATCGGCATACATGGACACCTTTGTTTTTAAGCCTTGGATTTCTAATCCTCTAATGTTGTTATTGGATCTGATTTTAATAGTTAGCATTTCGATGGCCATAACGAATATATATGGTGACAGCGGACACCCTTGTTTAACTCCTAATGACAATTTAAAACTCTCTGAGAAGTAGCCGTTATTTACTTTTTTACACCTGGCGTTGCTATACATTATTTTTACCCCTTTTATAAGAGAATTACCGAAATGTAAGAAATCCAGGCGTTTATAAATAAAATCCAGTCTTACTTTATCAAATGCCTTTTCAAAATCCACTTTAAATACCATTCCTGGCTTCTTATATGTTTCATGATGTTCTATTATTTCTAGTAGATGTCATATATTATCTCCAATGTATCGTTCATGTAAAAAACCTGTCTGATCAGGTTGAACAATACCTCTCCATTTCCATCTCCATAAACCCTTTTAATTCTGAGTGCGATGCATTTTTCTAGTATTTTTGCATCACAATGTTGAAGTGTAAGGGGCCTCCAGTTTTTTAGATAGACTGGGTCTTTATATTTGCCATCTGGGTCTTGTTATATTAATAGAGAAATCACACCTTCCTGCTGTGTACCTGACAGACTACCATTTCTATAGGAGTAGTTAAAACAATCTAACAAAGGAGCTTTTAGTATATCAAAAAATGCTTGATATACCTCTACCGGTATGCCATCAAGCCCTGGGTTTTTCCAGACTGAAAGGATTTAATAGCCTCAAAAAGTTTTTCCTCTGTAATTTGGCCTTCGCACTGATCTTTCTGTACATTTGTTAATTTTCCATGTTTTATATTATTTGGAAAGAATTCCTTACCATAATCTTCATTCAGTGGGAAAGGATGAGACGGAAAAGAGAACATCTGCCTAAAATAATTAGCTTCCTCTTTTAAAATATCATTCGGAGAATCATAGATGACTCCGTCTTCAGTAACGAGTTTCTGCAAATTATTTTTGTTAGCGTTCCTGTATTGGAGATTCAGGAAGAATTTTGTGGATTTTTCTCCATATTCCATCCAGTTTGCTTTATTTTTGTAATAGATTACATTAGATCATTCTTGAATAAGTTCCTCAAGTTCTTTTTGTTTTTCCTGTAACTTATTTTGTATCTCTGTAGTATCATTTTTATTGCTATCTACCTGTACTATTAGTTCATGTATTTCCCTTGTTAGTCTCGTCTCTTTAGCCAGAAACTGCTTTTTTATTATTGATGAATATTGAATTGAATTAACCCTGATGGTACATTTAAAGGTAACCCAAACAATAAGGGGATTTGCTGAACCTATATTATACTGGAAAAATTCAGTTATAAATTCTTTTGTCTTAGTTAAAAATAAGTTGTCCTCCAGTAAACTTTGATAAAATTTCCAATATCCCCGTCCACGTGGAAAATCTATAAGAGTTATGTGAATGCCAATTAGACGATGATCCGATCGCATTCTGTCTCCTATTAAAACTTTTTTAACCTTTGATGCAAGATAGAAAGAGACAAGAAAGTAGTCAAGACGACTAGCTTAATTAAGTCTCCTCCATGTATATCTCACTAGGTCGGGGTTTTTTAGTCTCCAAATATCCACTATTTTTAATGTGTCCATAATATTTGTGATTTCCTTAAGGGCACGGTGATGATAGTTTGTAGAGTGATTACCTTTATGGTCCATTGAGGTACTTAACACTGTGTTATAGTCTCCTACCATAATGATTAGATCATTCGTTGCCTGTAAGTTCGATAAATTGGTATAAATGTTTTCGAAGAAGTGTGGATCATCCTGATTTGGACCATATATATTAATGAGCCAAATCTCTTTTTTGTCCACTTTCATATTCACAAGGATCCACCTTCCTTGCAAATCATTCCTGACTATTTGCACATTCAGATCGAAATGTAACCTGTGTTCATTTTCGATAATTGTCCATATTTTTTTCGGACACAAAATCTCTGTGTAGTCAATGCTTTGTGTGAAACATTTTCGGTTTCAAACAGATGTTTTGAAGTCTGTGTGTAGCATGTGTGGTACCTACCCTATCTACCGAGATTCAATAAGACGGGACGTTCCCAACAGCACTCTGCACTCATCCCTCCTCAGCAACCATCAGTACCACTCAACATAACACCATAAAACCATTAGTCCTCCTATTCAACCAGCAAGCCTCACTGTCTCTCACTGGGCAAGTCTAAACTAGCTTCGACTAGCTGCCTTCCACTACATCCATTAGACTTGTTTTATAGTCCACATTGACAGATCTTTACAACCTCTTCAGTTCTTCAGTCCTCCAGTGCACCTTGTAGTTTTCTCTTCTTCCCTGGCACACAATAGAACAATGATAGAAGTTCCACACTCGTTTTCCAGAAGTTTCCCCAAGGTGAAAGAAGTCACTGATTAAAGGGGATGGATGCTAACCGGCTGACAATGCTACTGCCCTTGAGGACTGGAATGGAGGCTATGTTCTGCTGTCCACACTAGCTTCACATTATTAGAATGCATACCCATGCTTCATGCTGGGGTAATGTTAAAGTGGATATTGGAACAAAGCCATTTCAGTGGCCAATTCATATATCCCTGATCCTGGAGAGCTGCAGAGTGTGCGCAGGCTTTTGTTCCGGCCCAGCACTGAATGACTGGCCTGCTTCCACTGAGTAAATGTCCATCAAGACCTTGACTAGTGCTGGGCTGAAACAAAACCATGCACAGGCAGTAGATCTCCAGGACCGGCGATCTAGATCACGGAAGTCGATGAATGTGCTTGTGAAATCCAGGGTAATGCCTTAGTAGTTCTGAGGTTCTGTCCAGGAGTTGTACTTGTAGGTGTACTTGGAGGTGTACTTGGAGGTGTACTTGGAGATGTACTTGTAGATGTACTTGTAGGTGTATTTAGAGATGTACTTGTAGGTGTACTTAGAGATGTACTTGTAGGTGTACTTGGAGATGTACTTGTAGGTGTATTTGAAGATGTATTTGTCGGTGTACTTGTAGATGTACTTGTAGTGTATTTGAAGATGTACTTGGAGGTGTACTTGTAGGTGTATTTGAAGATGTACTTGTAGGTGTACTTAGAGATGTACGTGTAGGTGTACTTGGAGATGTACTTGTAGGTGTACTTGGAGATGTACTTTTAGATGTAATTGTAGGTAAACATGGAGATGTACTTGTAGATGTGTGTGGAGATGTACTTTTAGATGTAATTGTAGGTGTACTTGGAGATGTACTTGTGGATGTACTTGTAGGTGTAATCAATCAACCAGTAAAATGTATTTATTTAGCCCGTTTTTTGCATCAGCAGATGTCACAAAGTGCTGTACAGAAACCCAATGCAGATGTAGAAGGTGTACTTGGAGATGTATTTGTACATCAAGTTGCCTCAAACACTACAGAAACAGGAGATAAGATTCTGCCCTATGGGCCATTCTGGCTTGGACAAGTCTTACTTACTTTACTTTGTTTTGAGATAATATTTCTGAACATGTACTGTTGAAAGGGCTACTTGTACTAATAATCCATGTATCAGAATCCCCTATTTCTAGAAAGAATCCCAAGAGTATGTTAGTTTGTCCTAATTCTTAACGACTTGATACCAATAAACCATTTATTTCGAATGATTTTCAAGAATCTTTTTAATGCTTAAAGCTTAGAGTACTCTCCCTCATGACCAATGTCTCTGTTAATGTTTTTGAACACACAGACTGCGCAGCACCTGGCTTTAAGTGTGTCTGTATGTGTGTATGTATGTGTGTGTGTGTGTGTGTGTGTGTGTGTGTGTGTGTGTGTGTGTGTGTGTGTGTGTGTGTGTGTGTGTGTGTGTGTGTGTGTGTGTGTGTGTGTGTGTGTGTGTGTCAGCCAACCATAGAGAGATGATAGGCCCATTATAAACATCATCAAAGGCAAACATTTACTCAGCATCTCCAGTGCCAATAATGAAAGAGAAAGTATAAAAGAGCCCCTCTCCTTGGATTGTAATTGGCGTATGCTCTCATGTTACATAAAATAAAGAGCCCCTCTCCTTGGATTTTACATTCTCGTGTTACATAAAACATTTGCTTGATGGAGAGACGTCAGAGCACAGTCCATCACCCAGCTGCTGAGTGCTTTGTTCCCTCATCACTCACTTTTTCCACCTGCCAGCATGGAGCCGAGCAGTTGGAACCGGTTTCTCTCTAGCCGTATGTTCGGTACAGTCCTGGGTCGTGTTCATTGGGAACCTAACGGAAGAAAAGAGGGAGCCAAACAAGGAGGGACTCGTTTAAATGTTTTCCACTGCTTCGTTCCCTAATGATCATAACCCAGGTCAAAGCAGGGCAGTTGTGGAAGCTCTTACTCAGACAGTCTCGGTTTAAAAAATATACCATAAATGGGAGAGGGACACTCGTTGATTGATTAAATTCCCTGGTTTGGTTTAAAAAATAATGACTATGTAATCAGGTTCTTGTGTGATCTGCAGGTACTACGTCTGAGTCCCAAATGACCTCCTATTCCCTCTACAGTGCATTCCTTTTTGATCAGGGCTGGTGTTTAAATGTATACGCTGTGAACATTCTGATGCTGTGAATGAAAGGCCTCTGCTGGTCCCCGAGTCGTCAGCAGCTCTGGTTTGGTTCCTGTGTAAGTGATGATGTGTCTTTGTGATGCACTTGTTTTTGTGGTCTCACTTTCTTTCCCCATGAGGCCGTCGTGTGTCAGCTTGTTTGCCGCGATGAGTCAATATTTGCTGTCTGTTGTTCCATATGCATTAGCTCTAAGTCTAGGCCATAGCTCTAAGCTGGAGCTCTAAGCCATAGTTCTAAGTCTAGGCCATAGCTCTAAACCGAAGCTCTAAGCCAGAGCTCTAAGCCAGGGCTCTACGCCATGGCTCTAAGCCATAGTTCTATGCAGAATCTCTAAGCCATAGGCCATAGCTCTAAGCCGGAGCTCTAAGCCATAGGCCATAGCTCTAAGCCATAGCTCTAAACCATAGTTCTAAGCCGAATCTCTAAGCCATAGCTCTACACCGAATCTCTAAGCCATAGGCCATAGCTCTAAGCCATAACTCAAAGCCATAGCTCTAAGCCATAGTTCTAAGCCAAAGCTCTACGCCGAATCTCTAAGCCATAGGCCATAGCTCTAAGCCATTGCTCTACGCCAAATCTCCAAGCCATAGCTCTAAGCCATAGTTCTAAGCCATAGCTCTAAGCCATAGTTCTAAGCCATAGCTCTAAGCCATAGCTCTAAGCTATAGCTCTAAGCTATAGGCCATAACTCAAAGCCATAGCTCTAAGCCATAGCTCTAAGCCATAGCTCTAAGCCATAGCTCTACGCCGAATCTCTAAGCCATAGCTCTATGCCGAATCACAAAGCCATAGTTCTAAGCCATATCTCTAAGTCATATCTCTAAGCCATAGCTCTATGCCGAATCTCTAAGCCATAGTTCTAAGCCATAGTTCTAAGCAAGAGGTTCCCAAACATTTTCCCTCTGGGCCCCCATTCCAGCATTGGGGAACATCCCGTAACCCATCTGCATGCGCTTCCACGCGCCATGTCTATTTCTATGGGCACAAGCACTTTTCATGACACAAACTGTTCACACCCCTCTTGTTGGTGCAGGCTTATTTCCTGCAATTCTATACATTTTGCCATGTCTAATGTGTATTCGTAATATTTGAGTGACAACAAAAAAATTACAATAATACTTATGGTCAAAAGAAAATGAAATAAAAAAACGTTAGCTGACATGGGCTAGTTGATCTGGACTTTTCTGAACAAGTTATAAATAGCTCTCGAAGGTATACAATGACTAATATGACAAGGTGAACTGATGATGCACCAACCGATTTCAAAATTACACCTTGTGCATTCTACTATTACTATCAAGAGTAAGTTTAAAGCCAGCTGAGTTACTGTATGTCCTATAGAATATATACTGAACAAAAATATAAATGCAACATGCAACAATTTCAAAGATTTTACTGAGTTACAGTTCATATAAGGAAATCAGTCAATTGAAATTTAACTCATTAGGCCCTAATCTATGGATTTCACATGACTGGACAAGGGCGCAGCCATGGGTGGGCCTGGGAGGGCCCACTTGGGAGCCAGGCCCAGCCAATCAGAATTATTTTTTTCCACACAATTGGGCTTTATTACAGACAGAAATACTACTCAGCACCCCCTCAGAAAATCCTGAAGGTGCAGAAGCCGGATGTGGAGGCGTGGTTACACGTGGACTGCGGTTGTGAGGCCAGTTGTACGTACTGCCAAATTCTCTAAAATGACGTTGGAGATGGCATATGGTAGTTGAAGGTAGCTTATGGTCAGTTCTCTGTCAACAGCTCTGGTAGACATTCCTGCAGTCAGCATGCCAATTGCACGACCCCTCAAAACTTGTTAGAGTGCCGGGTTGCACACGCACTGCAGGCCAACAGCTATAACACTGTTATAATGCATCATATTCATAAGACCCCCCTTATAATGTCTCGTTAACAAGTTAACATCAGCTGTTTTGAGTTCATTGAAACATTTCCACATAGAAAAGATCATTAAAACATCACAAGGTCTCATACATCCTTATAACCAGTAATAATACATTATACTGTACATTTTTTGTTACATTAGAACTATAGTTTCTCATGGTGCATCGATGCGGCAGCAGCAGAAGGTGGTCGGCTGTGCTATGCAGATTTGTCGGTCACCTCAAGCGTATAAGTTATTTAAGCTCCTGTCAAGTCACAACGGTGCTAACACTTTGTCAGCTAATACAAAGATCTTTACACAGGGACTAGATGTTAAGCATTCCATGCTAACAGTTCAACAGCTAGTGTCATCATCTTGTCAGCTTCCTGACGGCGAGAAGATCAGATTGCTTGACACAGGCATCTTCAGGAACATTTTTTTCCATTGTGTCCCACATTAGCCAAAGCATGATGATCATTCTGTGCAAAACCCCCAATTTAGAAAGGCCCACTGGGCATTTGCCAGAACTGCCCTATGGCCAGTCCGTCTCTGGGCATCACTATCAACTACAGTATATGTGTATTATTAAATGTCAGCAAAGCACATCACATAAAGTGGCTAAAACTCTTCCACCTCCAATTAGAGACGTCAGTACAACGTCCAATTTTAATGTTGATAGGAATGTTGTGAACTATACATTGACTGAAATATATACTGCTCAAAAAAATAAAGGGAACACTTAAACAACACATCCTAGATCTGAATGAAAGAGATAATCTTATTAAATACTTTTTTCTTTACATAGTTGAATGTGCTGACAAGAAAATCACATAAAAATAATCAATGGAAATCCAATTTATCAACCCATGGAGGTCTGGATTTGGAGTCACACTCAAAATTAAAGTGGAAAACCACACTACAGGCCGATCCAACTTTGATGTAATGTCCTTAAAACATGTCAAAATGAGGCTCAGTAGTGTGTGTGGCCTCCACGTGCCTGTATGACCTCCCTACAACGCCTGGGCATGCTCCTGATGAGGTGCCGGATGGTCTCCTGAGGGATCTCCTCCCAGACCTGGACTAAAGCATCCGCCAACTCCTGGACAGTCTGTGGTGCGTGGCGTTGGTGGATGGAGCGAGACATGATGTCCCAGATGTGCTCAATTGGATTCAGGTCTGGGCCAGTCCATAGCATCAATGCTTTCCTCTTGCAGGAACTGCTGACACACTCCAGCCACATGAGGTCTAGCATTGTCTTGCATTAGGAGGAACCCAGGGCCAACCGCACCAGCATATGGTCTCACAAGGGGTCTGAGGATCTCATCTCGGTACCTAATGGCAGTCAGGCTACCTCTGGCGAGCACATGGAGGGCTGTGCGGCCCCCCAAAGAAATGCCACCCCACACCATGACTGACCCACCGCCAAACCGGTCATGCTGGAGGATGTTGCAGGCAGCAGAACGTTCTCCACGGCGTCTCCAGACTGTCACGTCTGTCACATGTGCTCAGTGTGAACCTGCTTTCATCTGTGAAGAGCACAGGGCGCCAGTGGCGAATTTGCAAATCTTGGTGTTCTCTGGCAAATGCCAAACATCCTGCACGGTGTTGGGCTGTAAGCACAACCCCCACCTGTGGACGTCGGGCCCTCATACCACCCTCATGGAGTCTGTTTCTGACCGTTTGAGCAGACACATGCACATTTGTGGCTTGCTGGAGGTCATTTTGCAGGGCTCTGGCAGTGCTCCTCCTGCTCCTCCTTGCACAAAGGCGGAGGTAGCGGTCCTGCTGCTGGGTTGTTGCCCTCCTACGGCCTCCTCCACGTCTCCTGATGTACTGGCCTGTCTCCTGGTAGCGCTTCCATGCTCTGGACACTACGCTGACAGACACAGCAAACCTTCTTGTCACAGCTCGAATTGATGTGCCATCCTGGATGAGCTGCACTACCTGAGCCACTTGTGTGGGTTGTAGACTCCGTCTCATGCTACCACTAGAGTGAAAGCACCGCCAGCATTCAAAAGTGACCAAAACATCAGCCAGGAAGCATAGGAACTGAGAAGTGGTCTGTGGTCCCCACCTGCAGAACCACTCCTTTATTGGGGGTGTCTTGCTAATTGCCTATAATTTCCACCTGTTGTCTATTCCATTTGCACAACAGCATGTGAAATGTATTGTCAATCAGTGTTGCTTCCTAAGTGGACAGTTTGATTTCACAGAAGTGTGATTGACTTGGAGTTACATTGTGTTGTTTAAGTGTTCCCTTTATTTTTTTGAGCAGTGTAGTTAGGATCTAGGTTAAAACCAGACCCAAATAAAATGTATGAACTATTCATTTTTCCAATGATTCAACATAATCCCATCAGTGTAACCATAATAGCACGGAGACAACGTTTATTCAACTTGTTAGCGGCCTAAGACGATTTTATGTAGTACCCACAGTAATGTGAGCTCCAAACCAAAGCGTGCAGTTTGGCTGTGAGAAGTGAACAAAGAAAGGCTGTAACTTCATCAGAATGTGTTTAACACTCCAACAGACACCCTGCAGCTGTGTCATCAATGCTAATTACATTTCATTCACACTCCATGTGTGGGGAGCTCTGGAGGACAAACTCCGAAATGGCTCCACAGTTGCAGACCAGGGCCTGCAGAAACGGACTGCCAATAAATGCCAGATGGGCTGGTCCATCTTTAGTCCAGAGGGCAATGATCGTTATTTGTCTAATAAAAATCTAATCAAATCTACATTTTATTTGTCACATGTTTTCCGAAAACAACAGGTGTAGTAGACCTTACTGTGAAATGCTTACTTACAAGCCTTTAAACAACAACGCAGTTCAAGAAATAGAGTTAAGAAATTATTTACTAAATGAACAAAAGTAAAAAAATGTAATAAGAAGTAAGACAATAAAATAACAATAACTAGGCTATATACAGGGGGTACCGTATTGAGTCAGTGTGCAGGGATACAGTTTAGTTGAGGTAATTTGTACATGTAGGTAGGGGTGAAGTGACTATGCATAGATAATAAACAGCGACTAGCAGCTGTGTAAACACAAGGGGGGGGGGGGGGTAAATGTAAATAGTCTGGGTGGCCATTTGATTAATTGTTCAGCAGTCTTGTGGATTCGGGGTAGAAGCTGTTAAGGAGCATTTTGGACCTAGACTTGGCGCTCCGGTACCACTTGCCGTGCGGTAGCAGAGAGAACAGTCTATGACTTTGGTGACTGGAGTCTTTGGGGACAATTTTTGGGGCCTTCCTCTGACACCACCTGGTATAGAGGTCCTGGATGGCAGGAAGCTTGGTTCCAGTGATGTACTGGGCCATACGCACTACCCTCTGTAGCGCCGTGCGGTTGGATGCCGAGCAGTTGCCATACCAGGCGGTGATGCAACCGGTCAGCTGTATAACTTTTTGAGGATCTGGGGACCCATGCCAAATCTTTTCAGTCTCCTGAGGAGGAAAAGGTGTTGTCATGCCCTCTTCACGACTGTCTTGGTGTGTTTAGACCATGATAGTTTGTTGGTGATGTGGTCACTTGAAACTCTCAACCCGCTCAACTACAGCCCTGTCGATGTGAATGGGGGTGTGTTTCGGCCCTCCTTTTCCTGTGGTCCATGATCATCTCCTTTGTCTTGCTTACGTTCAGGGAGAGGTTGTTGTCCTGGCACCACACTGCCAGGTCTCTGACCTCCTCCCTATAGGCTGTCTCATCATTGTTGGTGATCAGGCCTACCACTGTTGTGTCGTCAGCAAACTTAATGATGGTGTTGGAGTCATGCTTGGCCACACAGTCGTGGGTGAGCAGGGAGTACAGGAGACAGATGTGTTCTTACCTACCGTTACCACCTGGGGGCGACCCGTCAGGACGTCCAGGATCCAGTTGCAGAGGGAGGTGTTTAGTCCCAGGGTCCTTTGCTTAGTGATGAGCTTTGTGGGCACTAATGTGTTGAACGCTGAGCTGTAGTCAATGAACAGCATTCTCACATAGGTGTTCCTTTTGCCCATGTAGGAAAGGGCAGTGTTGAGTGCGACTGAGATTGTGTCATCTGTGGATCTGTTGGGGTGGTATGTAAATTTGAGTGCGTCTAGGGTTTCCAGGATAATGAGCCATGATGAGCCTTTCAAAGCACTTTATGGCTACCGACGTGAGTGCTAGGTATTACAGACTCAGTCAGGGAGCGGATGAAAATGTCAGTGAAGACACGCATACTCTGAGTACACGTCCTGGTAATCCGTCTGGCCCCGCGGCCATGTGAATGTTGACCCGGTTAAAGGTCTTACTCACATCAGCTACGGTGAGCGTGATAACACAGTCGTCCAGAACAGCTGGTGCTTTCATTCAGGCTTCAGTGTTGCTTGCCACAAAGCAATTTAGCTCTTCTGGTAGGCTCGCAGCTGGGCAGCTCACAGCTGGGTTTCCCTTTATTTACATTTTTTTACATTTTAGTCATTTAGCAGACGCTCTTATCCAGAGCGACTTACAGTAGTGAATACATACATTTCATTTCATACATTTTTGTTGTTGTTGTTTTTTTGTTTTCGTACTGGCCCTCCGTGGGAATCAAACCCACAACCCTGGCGTTGCAAATGCCATGCTCTACCCACTGAGCCACAGGGAATGCCTCAGGGAAGGCTGTAATAGTTTGCAAGCCCTGCTACATCCGACGAGTGTCAGTGCTGGTGAAGTACGATTCAATCTTAGTCCTGTATTGCCATTTTGCCTGTTTGATGGTTTGTCTGATGTCATAGTGGGATTCTTATAAGCGTCCGGAATAGTGTCCCACTCCTTGAAACCAGCAGATCTAGCCTTTAGCTCGGTGCGGATGTTGCCTGTAATCCATGGTTTCTGGTTGGGATATGTACGGGGGCGACGTCATCGATACCCTTATTGATGAAGCCGGTGACTGAGGTGGTATACTCCTCAATGCCATTGGATGAAACCTGGAACATATTCTAGTCTGCGCTAGCAAAACAGTCCTCTAGCATAGCATCCGCTTCATCTGTCCACTTCCGTATTGAGCGAGTCACTGGTACTTCCTGCTTTAGTTTTTGCTTGTAACCAGGAATCAGGAGGATAGAATTATAGTCAGATTTGTCAAATGGAGGGTGAGGGAGAGCTTTGTAACCGTCTCTGTGTGTGGTGTAAAGGTGGTCTAGAGTTTTTTCCATCTGGTTGCACGTGACATGCTTGTAGAAATGAGGTAAAATGGATTTGTTTGCCTGCATAAAAGTCCCCAGCCACGACTGGATTAGCATTTTCTTGTTTGCTTATTTCCTTATACAGCTCGTTGAGTGCGGTCTTAGTGCCAGCATCTGTTTGTGGTGATAAATAGATGGCTACGAAAAACCTAGATGAAAACTCTTGGTTGATAGTGTAATGTACAGTTTATCATGAGGTACTCTACCACAGGCGAGCAATACCTTGAGACTTCCTTAATATTAGACATCGAGCAGCAGCTGTTATTGACAAATAGACATACATGCCCACCCCTTGTCTTACCAGAAGTAGCTGTTCTGTCCTGCCGATGCACGGTAAACCCAGCAAACGGTATATTATTTGTGTCGTCGTTCAGCCACGACTCGGTGAAACATAAGATATTACAGTTTTTAATGTCCTGTTGGTAGGATAGTCTCGAACGAAGATCATTCAGTTTATTTTCCAGCGATTGCACGTTGGCCAATAGAATGGATGGTAGAGGCATTTTACCCACTCTCCAACGAATTCTCACAAGACACCCCGATCTCCGTCACCTGTATTTCCATCTTTTCTTCACGTGAATTACAGGAATTTTTCGGTCTAGGAGAAGCACTATATCCTTGTCACGGCTGTCGAAAGGAGCAGACCAAAGTGCAGTGTGGTTGTAGTTCCACATTTTTATTTAATCCGTGAAACATTGCAATACATAAATAACTGAAATGACAAAACAACAAACCCATGACGCAGAGAGAAACAAACACTACTCAAAATATAATAACCCACAAAACCCAGGAAGAAAAACCCCTACTTAAATATGATCTCCAATTAGAGACAACGAGGATCAGCTGCCTCCAATTGGAGATCAACCCAAAAAAACAACAACATAGAAATAGAAAACTAGAACTCAACATAGATATAGAAAACATAGAACAAAACACAAAACACGCCCTGTCACGCCCTGACCTACTCTACCATAGAAAATAACATCTTACTATGGTCAGGACGTGACAATCCTTTGCGTTGGACTCATTAAAGAAAAAATATTAGTCCAGTTAGAGGTGAGTAATCGCTGTTCTGATATCCAGAAGCTCTTTTTGGTCATAAGAGGCGGTAGCAGCAACATTCTGTACAAAAAAACACACAAAATAGCACAGTTGGTTAGGAGCCCATAAAACGGCAGCCATCCCCTCCGGCGCCTCAAGGAAAAAATGGGCCAGTGTGGGGGCCTCAAGGACAAAAATGTCCCAGTGTGTTAGAAATGCCCGGGCCTATTTCTGGTCCCAGTCCGCTCCTGTGTCCATATTCAAAAAGCGTCTTGGAGTTGCAGTGCTGATCTAGTACCATTTCCTCCTTGTCTATATTCTTGGAGTAGCAGTGCTGATCTAGTACCATATCCTCCTTGTCTATATTCTTGGAGTAGCAGTGCTGATCTAGTACCATATCCTCCTTGTCTACATTCTTGGAGTAGCAGTGCTGATCTAGTACCATATCCTCCTTGTCTACATTCTTGGAGTAGCAGTGCTGATCTAGTACCATATCCTCCTTGTCTATATTCTTGGAGTAGCAGTGCTGATCTAGTACCATATCCTCCTTGTCTATATTCTGTGAGTAGCAGTGCTGATCTAGTACCAGATCCTCCTTGTCTATATTATTGGAGTAGGAGTGCTGATCTAGTACCAGATCCTACTTTTCTATATTCTTGGAGTAGGAGTGCTGATCTAGTACCAGATCCTCCTTTTCTATATCATCTGAATCATTGTGATGCAAAATATATCCTATATCAGCATTCCTACTCAGAGGATTAGAAGAAATCTTTCTAATATGTTAAGCATTTGCTCGAGCGTGCCTGAGTGCCAGATGGGGTGGGGTTTGCACTTTTTGAGACTATTCCATTATCTCTATTGTGTCAGGCAAGCTCGATATCAAGCACAGCTAATGTATAACCGGGTCTCCACAGCTGTTAAGTGTAAATGGTTCTGCTGGGATGGATGCTGGGAGCTGAGATGTTTCTCAGAAGGGTACAGCCTCTGATTTGATCAAGGACCCCAGCTTTACATCTGATTAAATTTGGATTGCGTTGGAGTAATCAGATGCAGAGATCTTAGAGATGAATGCCTTCAGACTGTTGCTATACAGCTTGTGGGGATATTTTTATGCTGCTTGGAAAAATGATATATAGCCATTGATTCTTGAAGAATATAACTTGTAAATGCCTCATGAGCTTAGTTATTAACCGAACCCAAAATATACATTTGTTTTACTCCATTGTTTGTAAACAATGAAATTATAAACAAACACTGTATAGCTTCAAAAAAAACATTTTTAACTATAATTTGGAGCTCATGGATGGTCAGTCCTTTCTATGAATTTGAGAGTGATAACCAAAACAAGCGGCGGGGCAGCCGGTCTGTTGTCTTTTGAATCGCAGAATCTAATGCCTCTGTGCTCCAGAAAGGTTGACAACAGACAGTGTGTTTGTTAGAAATGATGACATTCATGCTTTTCTTGTATAAATATATAACATATCTCGCTTGGCATCATTTCGAGGGTTTAAGTAGAGTCGGTGGAAACCATTTAGGCCATTAGGGCTGAGATTGCAGAGCCGCAAACTGCGTTGGCAAATAAGAGATTGTGTTCAAGGTCTGCTGCCAAATTGCACACTCAACGGGATTAAAGATATGAAATGAACTCTAAATGTGAACTAATACATTACCTCCACAGAGAATGGCATTACAGATATTCACATTGCAGCTAAAAAAAACATGATGTACACAGGAGACCTCTCTCATAGGATCTGTGACTGTGTCCCAAATGCACCCTATGGGTCATATACACCCTATGGGTCCTGGTCATATGTACTGCACTATATAGAAGGAATGTATTGATCTGAAATTCACTTTAGGGCTGGATACAGTGTCTATGTAATAATATTTTGATGTCCATGACTGCTGATATTCTTGGAATGGTCAAACTCTAATTGCTTTCTACATGTAGTTCAACTAGTATTTTAACTCCATTTTGCAGTAGCTTGGTGGTCGTTGAACTAAATTTAAATCTAGGTACTGTTTACAGTAGTTAATTACTTTTTTTCCCATGTAGTGGTGTAGCTAAATACTGGAATTACACACAATTTTCTTTGCAAAAATATAATAAAATATGGTTGAAGTAGGCAAGAATTTCCTTTCTGTTTTGTCATCAGACCTGCTTTATTCTCAATTGAAACATAATTTTTGTGTTTAATATGCTAAATTACACATTCTGTTAACATATGACCCCAAAGTGACCTGTTCTTGCAATTTGTCATCTATAACATTTCAGATTTAGATATGATAATGTTTTACGAAATAGTTTGGATGTAGTGAACTACTTTTTTCAAAGTAACTTTAGTTAAATAAAATTAAAGGCTAGCTTTAGTGTAACTGAACTTCTTCCAGTGTGACGTAATTGGTCGCTTGGTAAGCTATATTTTCAGAGAAGCTTCCCCAACACTGATTACTTCACAACCTTTTTGTAGTACCCCATTGGAAACTCTGGCTAGCTTGACGCCAACCTAAGGCTCCTAAAGCTAATTACAAGAGGAGGCGAAGAGCTGTTTGTTCACTGATTACACCTGAAGCCGTTTTGGATGGAATTACTTTGGCAACCATCACTCACTCTCCATCACTTACCGAATGGCACCTATTCCCTTTATATTCCCTATGGGCCCTGGTCAACAGTAGTGCACTATGTAGGGAATAGGGTGCCATTCTGTTCAACAGTAGTGCAATATGTAGGGAATAGGGTGCCATTGGAGAATCAACTTTTCTTTCTGAGCTGACTGTTTTATCTGCTCAACTCTCTTGCCAGAAGCCCGGTGACAGCCAAGCAAATAACAGCCATATTACCGTTTCTCGTACAAGCAATTTTGGATCTGTGTTGAAACGTATCTATAGCAGGGACAGCAACGCTCAAATGCATTTACAGAACTTCTGATCATTTTTTCTTTTGCCTTAGTACTTGACTTGCATATCTTAGACCACCTTTTGCAAAACTTTAAATATAAATGTCATTAGTGAATAAAAAATTATATTGTGGGATTGTGTTTCTGTGCGCCAATCGAACGTCTACAAAACAATGAATAAACCAGCCTATGTCTTGAATACATGGACTTGGATTGTGATGATACCAAAGAATTAATCCTACACAAAAATTCCTATTTTTTAGGAATAATATTTGATTTGATGAGTATGAAATTGTCTGGTGAAATATGCATAGAAGGAAAGTAATAATTCTGCACCTTTGGATAGTTTTACTTCCAATTTTGATCGTCATGATTTAGTGACTGCAAATGTTTAGTGGATCTACTGGCATTTTTAAAAGACAGACACATTTCTGTTTTGTCTGCTTGGACTCAAGAGATAGGTATGGCTGTTTTGTCTGCTTGGACTCAAGAGATAGGTATGGCTGTTTTGTCTGCTTGGACTCAAGAGATAGGTATGGTTGTTTTGTCTGCTTGGACTCAAGAGATAGGTATGGTTGTTTTGTCTGCTTGGACTCAAGAGATAGGTATGGCTGTTTTGTCTGCTTGGACTCAAGAGATAAGTATGGTTGTTTTGTCTGCTTGGACTCAAGAGATAAGTATGGTTGTTTTGTCTGCTTGGACTCAAGAGATAAGTATGGTTGTTTTGTCTGCTTGGACTCAAGAGATAAGTATGGTTGTTTTGTCTGCTTGGACTCGAGATAGGTATGGTTGTGTTAATCTTTTTGCAGACAGTCGTGTTCTTTTGATTATATCTATTTTGATGAATGTATTTATGTTTTGAGAAGGCAACTACATTTACTGTTTTGCAAAAGACCACAGATTTTGGTGTCTTGTGAACTCTTTTGATAATCGACAGAATTGTTCCAAGAATCAGGAATCAAGGTAAGACCCAAGTGAAGACCGTGTGAAGTAACAATGTTTATTGTAACACCAAGGGCAGGAAACAGCAGATCAAGGCAGGCAGGCAGGCTCAGGGTCAGGGTCAGGGTAGGCAGAGGTCAGTAATCCAGAGGTGGGACAAAGGTGCAGGACGGCAGGCTCAGGGTCAGGGTCAGGGTCAGGGTCAGGGTAGGCAGAGGTCAATAATCCAGAGGTCGGACAAAGGTACAGGACGGCAGGCTCAGGGTCAGGGTCCGGGACAGGCAGAGTGGTCAGGTGGGTGGGTACAAGGTCAGGACAGGCAAGGGTCATAAACCAGGAGGACGAGAAAAAGCGAGGCAGGGAAAAAGACAGGAGCTGACAGGACAAACGCTGGTAAGCTTGACAAACAAGACGAACTCGCAACAGACAAACAGAAAACACAGGTATAAATACAAAGGGGATAAGTGGGGAAGATGGGCGACACCTAGAGGGGGTGGAGACAAGTATAAGGACAGGTGAAACAGATCAGGGTGTGACAGTTTAAGAAAAGATGTACTTCGCAGCGCTCATTTATGCTTATGCAGACGAAAATAGATTAATTCTGCCCTGATGCGATTGCTTGCCTGCCCCCTCCCCTTTCCCCCTCTCCACTTCCTGTTCCTCTCCAGCCTGCCCCACAGCTCCATAGTGTCAAGGATTGCATCCCAAATGGAACCCTATTCCCTATGTAGTGCACTACTTTTAACCAGGACCCATAGTGGTCTGGTACAAAGTAGTGCACTATGTAGGGAATAGGGTGCCATTTGGGACTGACTCGACATTGCCTTAATTTCTATTGGATTCAGTTAATGAGCACTAGGTGTTTCAGATCAACGTCAGCTTTCAGAGGCTGTGTCAAAAGCTTGTAAGCCCCTCTCTCCCCTGTGCGATCAGCACTGCAGCGACGAGATGAAATGTGTGTGTGTTGGGGGGTGTGTGTCTGTCTTATTGTGTGTGTGTGTGTGTGTGTGTGTGTGTGTCTGTCTGCCTGTGTGTGTGTCTGTATATGTGTGTGTGTGTGTGTGTCTGTATATGTGTGTGTGTGTGTGTTTGTGTTGGGGTGAATGTGTGTCTGTTCTATTGTGTGTGTGTGTGTGTGTGTGTGTCTGTCTGCCTGTGTGTGTGTGTGTGTGTGTGTGTCTGTGTGTGTGTGTGTCTGTGTGTGTGTGTCGTCTGTGTCTGTGTGTCTGTGTGTCTGTCTGTCTGCTGTGTGTGTGTGTGTGTGTGTGTGTGTGTGTGTGTGTGTGTGTGTGTGTGTGTCTGCCTGTGTGTGTGTGTTTCTTTGTGTCTGTGTGTATATGTGTGTCTGTCTGTCTGTCTGTGTGTGTGTGTATATATGTGTGTCTTTGCGTGTGTATGTGTGTGTGTGTGTGTGTGTGTGTGTGTGTGTGTCTGTGTGTGTCACTGTCATGTCAGCCTGAACCCCTATTGGTCCAAACATCACATGTTCCTAAATGGCCACCAAAGTCGCGACCCCTGAGGGGTCCCCAAACATTGAGCCAATCTGCTGGCTGTGCATAGCTTACATTTAAATGTTTTGTCATTTAGCAGATGCTCTTATCCAGAGCCACTTACAGGAGCAATTAGGGTTAAATGCTTTGTTCAAGACCATAACAGATTTCTTTCACCTAGTCAGCGCAGGGATTCGAACCAGCACACCTTTCGGTTACTGGCTCAAAGCTCTTAACCGCTAACCGTTAGGCTACCTGCCGCCCTCTCTGCAGCTCCATGGTATTTTCACGGCTCCAACTGCACCACACACACACGCGCACACGCACGCGCACGCACGCACGCACGCACACACGCACACGCACACGCACACGCACACACACACGCACACACACGCACACACACACACACACACACCACACCTAACTGGGGCCGTATGGCACACTTTCAGAACACGTCCGCTGCCATCTGTACATCCCTGAGGGAGTAGATTATTATATTATGTGCTATGTTGTAATAAAGCTGCTCTGTTTTTGAAGTTGTTTTGAAAAAGGAATGTGTTTTAAGAGGGCTACTTGTGCTTACTAGTAGTATAGAGGCTTCTCTCTCAATTGATTCATTGATAAATATGTGCATGGAAATGGTGACCTTTTAAGAGATGTTGGGAAGGGAGTGTTTTTGTGGAGTGCATTACGGTACGGCGGTCTACTGTTTCATCTGATCCCAGATCTGCTGACAGTGATTTATATTGGTCAAACTAACACTAACACAATGAACCTCACTATGATACAAATGGCTGTTCCCAAGATGTAATTTAGCTTGGGTGAATGTAGTGCTCGGTTGAAAATATATATGGTCATTCCTTTAATATTCATGTCCTTGTTTCTCCTCGTAATACTCTGTTCGGGTCATTTTTCCTCAGAAATTAGATTTGAGTCGAGCTCTGTTACACTGATATTTCCATATGTTTTATTGATTACGCCATGTTCCTTTGGAAGACAAATTATGTTTGTATTGCCGGGCAAACCAAGAACTCCCCCCAATAATGCGGCCTCTACCCCCACTCCCTCAGCAAATTGAACAGATGGATTGAGATTAGGGCGATGTTTAAAAATAGTATAATAACTAATTGTACAAACTCAGTAATTAACCCCTTACATAATATGACATGCCTAGGGAAATGTACGTGCTTAGGAGGCTGTAGCTGGTTAGCGATGTCTCTGGTAATTAATGTCCTATTAGAAGATACAGAAATAGAACATTCTAAGAATCTAATAGAATTCTGTCTCATTCAATGATGTATTATGGGGTGACTATTGTGATTGGCGGTGATAAACACACTGTTTGCATAGAATGCCGGTTTGACTAAACATGTTCACATCATATAACTACTGAAGCTAGACGGAGAACCTTGACCTTCACGAGGCCAATGAGAGCCTTACTCATCACCGCATGTGGAAGTAATTCATGTTTCACGCACCGGAAAGCAATAGTCAGGTTTCAAAGTTTTTGTTTTGCCTCAAAATAGTACTAAAACGTACAAACATAAAACCCAGCTACCCACTATATTAAGAACAGATCATGTTCCACAGTTCAGTGGTTTGGTATTTGTTTGTTATCACTTTATTTGAACTGTACATCTTAACAGCTTCCCAATATTGTCATAAACATAACAAATGTCTGTCTTGTCACTTGACACTCAGTGACAAGACATATTTGTTGTCATGTTTATGACAAACATAGGACTTTTATGACAAACAGTTCAATAAAAGTGGTCAGTTTTGGTCAGTAAAATAATACTGTATTGGACACTATATGGACATTATAATTTCATGATACTAAACACAGATGCCTTGGTTGCTCCCCTGCAGTATTAGTCTCATTAAACAGCATTGGCAACTGAACATGATGTTGAACACACACTCCCACCAATCACAAGATCAAATGAACAGCGAGAGTAGCTTCAGGGGCAAAATCTCCAACAGTTCTCAGCTAAGCCTCCAGCAGGTGACCTGACATTTCCAATCGGTTGTGCGTCCCAGAGCCCTAGTCGAAAGGTAGTGCACTATATAGGGAATAGGGTGCCATAGGGCTCTGGTTAAAGGTAGTGCACTATATAGGGAATAGGGTGCCATAGGGCTCTGGTTAAAGGTAGTGCACTATATAGGGAATAGGGTGCCATAGGGCTCTGGTTAAAGGTAGTGCACTATATAGGGAATAGGGTGCCATTTGGGATGCAGATGGGGCTTTGCAGATAGGAATAAAGCATTGTCCTAATTGTAACCCCGAGCTACAATAACAAGCATGACATTGTATTTAAAGGAGAAAACATGGTGAATCACATGGTGAATTACTTATTGATGATATTTGGGCAGCATGGTGCCAAATATATTATGCATGTGCTCTATCAAACCTGGGATCGAAGACTTTAGTCTCCGACTTCTCTCTCTCAGAGATGTTGTTGAGCCCTGCTAGGTTCGGTAACATGCAAATATATATATTTAGGATGACTGATATGAAGTCATCCATGTTTTACATTGATGTACTGGAACATTGTAACTAATACTTCTTCAGCATAGTAACACAATCAAGTTGAGGATGAGATACAAGGTCTCTGCTTTAATAATGCTCTTATAGCAGGAATTCTGTAGAGCAGGACAGGTGATAACGTTGTCAACAAAATATATTCCACACCAGGAGACCCGAAATGAGGAGGGCTCTCAGCCAGAGACTCCTCAGTTATGAGGAGGGCTCTCAGCCAGAGACTCCTTGGTTGAGCAGATTGACATCACGATGGGGGCAGCTGGGGCTCTCAAGCACCTCCCACTAATTTTCATGAACAAACACCATCTAAAATCCCAGCACGCTACGCCTGCTGCCGAGACCAAAAATAGCTCCATACTTCAATCGAAAAATAACGTCTTACCAGTCTGCCACTTTTCTCTGATGTTGTTGGTTATTGGCTGTGGCAAGCTCGTGCAAAGGAAAAGGGGTATAAATAAACCTTAAAAAGGAGGCAATCTGCAATTGGGACATCCTTTTAGACTTTTAAAAGAATGATTTACTCATAGCTATTGATTCTAGAAGAATATAACATAAATGCTTAATGAGCTTATTTCAAATGTCTTACTCCATCAGAACCCAAAATATAAGTACTGTATAGCTTCAAAATATGGTTTAAACTATCATTTTGATCTCATGGATGGTCAGTATCCATAGCTCCGTCTATGAATTTGAGAGTGGTTACGTTTCTCCAGCCCCATACCTCAGCTGCCCCCCAAAAAGTTGTTGTTTGAATCCCAAATTGCTCCTTTAAAGAGGAATGTAAGAGGAGATGGTGGTAAATATACAGAGGCTGAGAAGAGCAAGCTAATTTTCCTTCTTCCCTAAATAGCACAAGGGGCTTAAAAAGCAAAGTAATTACTTGCGAGTTCACAGGAGGAGAAAATGAAGTGGTAATTGGATTTTTTCCAAAAACATATGCGGGTACTCTGCAGGTATAAGGCATTTACTATTGCTAATTATGTCAAGAATTATGATCCTCTGTCTCTATTAGGCTGAACTCTAACAGGTAGCCCGAATAATGAATTGTGAATAGAGGTAAGATACAGTACAGCTGAACAGCTGGACTCAAGGTAATATATGTAGCCTATCGGGTAATAATGCCTATCAGGTAATAATGCCTAACAGGTAATAATGCCTATCAGGTAATAATGCCTAACAGGTAATAATGACTAACAGGTAATAATGACTAACAGGTAATAATGACTAACAGGTAATAATGCCTAACAGGTAATAATGTCTAACAGGTAATCATGTCTAACAGGTAATAATGTCTAACAGGTAATAATGCCTATCGGGTAATAATGCCTATCAGGTAATAATGCCTAACAGGTAATAATGACTAACAGGTAATAATGCCTAACAGGTAATCATGTCTAACAGGTAATAATGCCTAACAGGTAATCATGGCTAACAGGTAATAATGTCTAACAGGTAATAATGTCTAACAGGTAATCATGTCTAACAGGTAATAATGTCTAACAGGTAATAATGCCTAACAGGTAATAATGTCTAACAGGTAATAATGTCTAACAGGTAATAATGCCTAACAGGTAATCATGTCTAACAGGTAATAATGTCTAACAGGTAATAATGCCTAACAGGTAATAATGTCTAACAGGTAATAATGTCTAACAGGTAGTAATGCCTAACAGGTAATCATGTCTAACAGGTAATAATGCCTAACAGGTAATCATGTCTAACAGGTAATAATGACTAACAGGTAATAATGTCTATCAGGTAATAATGTCTAAGTAATAATGCCTATCAGGTAATAATGTCTAACAGGTAATAATGTCTAACAGGTAATAATGTCTAACAGGTAATAATGACTAACAGGTAATAATGTCTAACAGGTAATAATGTATATCAGGTAATAATGTCTAACAGGTAATAATGTCTATCAGGTAATAATGCCTAACAGGTAATAATGTCTACCAGGTAATAATGCCTAACAGGTAATAATGTCTAACAGGTAATAATGTCTACCAGGTAATAATGTCTAACAGGTAATAATGTCTAACAGGTAATAATGCCTAACAGGTAATCATGTCTAACAGGTAATAATGACTAACAGGTATTAATGTCTATCAGGTAATAATGTCTAACAGGTAATAATGTCTAACAGGTAATAATGTCTAAGTAATAATGCCTAACAGGTAATAATGCCTATCGGGTAATAATGTCTAACAGGTAATAATGTCTAACAGGTAATAATGTCTAACAGGTAATAATGCCTAACAGGTAATCATGTCTAACAGGTAATAATGACTAACAGGTAATAATGTCTATCAGGTAATAATGTCTAAGTAATAATGCCTAACAGATAATAATGTCTACCAGGTAATAATGTCTAACAGGTAATAATGTCTAACAGGTAATAATGTCTAACAGGTAATAATGCCTAACAGGTAATCATGTCTAACAGGTAATAATGACTAACAGGTAATAATGTCTATCAGGTAATAATGTCTAAGTAATAATGCCTATCAGGTAATAATGTCTAACAGGTAATAATGTCTAACAGGTAATAATGTCTAAGTAATAATGCCTAACAGGTAATAATGCCTATCGGGTAATAATGCTTAACAGGCATTCATTTGCTTAGTGTTGGACTATCAAAATATGCATGTGGCTGTGCATAACCTAGTCTATTTTTATTTCACCATGTTGGTGGCAGAGCAGAGTCTAACACAAGATGAGTCCACTTGCTATTCAATTATCCTTTTACAGCTAAAGCACTTTTTTTTATAAATATTGTAACTGTACCAACACCCATTCTCATTTGTTAGCTTTTGACTGCCCACTCCACTTTATTTTGCTATTGTAGTGTAACATTTTTTTATTTTAATCATTGTGCTCTGGGATACTGACAGCTCTGGCGTCATTGCCTTCAATGGGCATTTCTTGTGACAAAAGCTCAAGGCGGCAGTTGACATTATTTGAAAAGGTCACCCTCTCTGCCATGTTGTAGAACGTAAAAGACGGGCCAGACACATCAAGGTCAAAGCTAATGGAGCTTCAGTGATGCCCTGTTAGGCTGCCGTCTGGGTTTGATCAGCTTATGCAATCAAATTGCCAAAAAAGGGTCATCAATAAAAGTGGGGAAGTCAATTGGAGCGTTAATTAATCACTCTGAGGATGTGTTAACGAGAACAACGAACGACGTTCATGCAGACGAGATACATCTCTATGAATGGGCACAATTAGATATGAAAGAGTTCTCTCAGGGCAAGGCAATGTTAGAGAGACGCTAGCAACACTAACACTCCCAGAGCAGTGTAATTGGCCATATGTCAAGACTACTCTTAGTGTGTTAGCCTACCACCCCTCTAGGTTACTGCACATAGATACAGTATGAAATGTAGGGTGAATTCAGAAAAAGTGGGACACTTTATATATATATATATATATATATATATATATATATTATATCCGAAACATACAATATACTTGCAGTGAAGCCTCTCAACCACTACATCATACCAGTCATCCAACAGACTCCCACTCAGAGCGACACACAGAAGCATCCAGGGTCAATGCCCTGCTCAAGGGCACGTTGACAGACTCCCACCATGCCAAAAAAAACGTGGGACACTTTTTTCATTTCCATCTCCTGTAACCTCTTTTGACATCTTTCCAACATATTAGCCCAACAACACATTTCTGAAATATTCAAGATGTTTCCTAAATCACACAAATGGGACAAATTATTATATCATATTCACAGGAGGCATTACACACACATTGAGCCAAAACCATATTTTCAGTTCACGTTTGGTAAACTGGGACATCAGGTTAGATAGATAAACTGGGACACCATTATTATAGTCCTAATTGTACCCCGATGACAATTAAATTCACACTTTGTTGTTACATTATCATCTTGATAATAAATGTATCAGAAATGTATCATGTGTTAGGATAACATGTTGGATAGATGTTGAAAGAGGTTACAGAAGACGGAAATGCAAAAAGTGTAAAAAAAGGAAAAAACTGAATTCACCCTACTATAGTTCTATTTGGTACAGTACCATTGTACTCTGGAATACATGTCATTTAAACAGGATAACAGTACTACTATAGTTCTATTTGGTACAGTACCATTGTACTCTGGAATACATGTAATTAAAACAGGATAACAGTACTACAAGAACAGGAGTCCTACCTAACCTAAGTACGGGGGGGTCCCTAATGTAAACTGGATGTCTTTCCTCCATTGGAAAAGCCTATAAGACTGTCCCACTTTAGCTACTCCATGATGTCCTACTTTAGTTAGCTATGGTTGGTAAAGCAGGACAACAAAATGTCAACATAATATTGGCAACTTTTTGGAATTTATTTTGATGCACCAGCACATTTACATCACAATTTGAACAGTGCATTAGTGATGACAGTTTAATAACCTTAACATCAAAACAGAAAAAAAGAAAACAATTAGCTAGCTTGATAAGCTAGCTAATACGGCTAAAAGTACAGTTAGCTAACTTGCTTAACATTGACGTATGGTCAGAGTAGCTACATTCTCCATATTGATACGTTTGTAATGGTAAAACAGTTGTTGTCATTGGTTGAAAAAGTAGAAGGTTGGCAGTAAAACAACGCAACTCAAGGTAACAACATTTTCTCAGGTTCCCACTTGTAATTCCGATTTGGAGGGTCGTTCAAGTGAAATCTCCCACTGTGAACTAAGAGCTTCCGATAACTCCGATTGCATATGAACGTGGCAGTGGTCACAGATCTCACACAAGAGATACACATAGCAAGTTGTGGGCAATTATACAATGGGTGGGTCTAATCCTGAATACTGATGTGTTTTAACCGCATTCCAGACAGTTTCTATTCGATAAATTACCACCGGCTAAATCTAATGTATGATGTTAAAATGCCTATTTACCCTGTTCCATCTGACCCTGTCTCATCAGCCCAGCCAGGCAATTTATAAACTTGATCTCCACTATAAAAAGCATCTAGACATTATCTCACATTTCTTTAAGACTAACATTTAGTTTTAAAGACCTTGCGACCTTGCGGTCTGTCTCTCCGACATTTGCAACATTCTTTCAATATTGAAATTCGATCTCCAGCTGTCCGAAAGTAATGAATGTGTCGGGAGTCGGGACAAGACAGACAGGCAGTCTGCCAGTCAAAATCCTGAATCAGCTGGCATCATTTTTATGGATATATACATAGAAATGTAAACTGAAAAAAGGTCAAATGAAATGAAGTGCAGGTAGTTTGCAGTCTTTCCAGCTTCAGTTTGAAGTGATTGTGTTAGCTGTGTTGTTGGCTAGCTCCTCTGAACAACAGTGTCCTGACGAGTGAGCACATGTTCTATGCCAGGAGAAATCGCTCCTCAGCTCATTGTTATGGGTGTATCCAAATAAATGTCACTAGAAAACAGCGTAAACAAATGCAGCTACTTTGCTGTTATTCTGGCTGCCCTTTTTTGACGTGACTGTAAGTTAGCCGTAGTTGGCTAGCTAGCAAGCAAGGGATACAAACGTTGCCAGCCAGTATGGCAATGGAACATTTAGAACGAACGACTGGGTCGCGTCCATAGATACAGAACATAAAGACTGAACGACTGGGTCACGTCCATAGATACAGAACATAAAGACTGAACGACTGGGTCACGTCTCTGGCAACCGAACCGATAGAACGAACGACCAGCAGGCCTGGGTAGCAACCCTAGATTTGTGTTGGGACTATATCTTGTGGAAGGGTGAAATAGTATGATTAAATTAATCAGAATAAAGATTTTAATGAAAATATGTCAATCATTATTTGAATATGTTGGTAACCCGTTTTATAAAAGTGATAATGCCCTCGAAGCTGGTGTTTGGAGGATATTTTGGCACGGTTTAACAACACCGTGCCAATATATCCTCCAAACACCGGCTTCGAGAGCATTATCCCTTAATGAAACAACGGAAGCCTGTTCATTTTCAATGTTGGAAGCGAAGTGGGCGGGAGGACCGTTGGGTGATGCTAGCATGGGCAAAGGACATGAACAGGGCGGAACCAAATTTGGAATAAGCTGAACCTAATTCAAATACTCCGCAATGCATGGCTCTAGCAAGCGTGGCTATCCGAATGTATACATTAAAAGGATCTCGGCCGTTACTGTGTGCTTTTTAGGATGAGCTTCCTGTTTGAAGCATGCTATGCCCCACCTCTATGAAGGGATGTGGTTTCTCTGCAAGGGTTTAGTAGCAATAGTTTTGATTTTCACTTGTCACACCAAGAAATAAACACATTAGCATTAAGCTGTCCCAGTTTATATGAAATCCTACTTTTTCTGAATTCACCCTACTGAAAGAAAAAAAAAGAATACTATGTTTTTAAAAAGAATGTGATACAAGTTTTGTCACATGCATATGTGACAAATGTGAGACATAATATGCACTGTCGTGCTATAGAGAAATTAGAGAAAACTCATTCACATTCATAGATGTTATTGCTAATGCAAGCATGAATTAATCTCTAACGAATCGAGAGACATGTTCAACAAGAGGACAGGATGTGTTGTTTATGAAAGCCACAACAAACCCCCCCGACGAGAAACCAGAGTCTGTCATTAAAACCAAACTTTGAATTTATTCAGTCTCACACTGAGAGACAGGGGTCATTTACCCTCTATATAGGCGGCTCATGAATATGGTGATGAAATGCAAAACATGTTGTAAAAGACAATCCAGGTCCAGGTGTATGACATTCCCTCTCCATTCGCCGGTTTCAAGTGAAGCCGATGCAAACAGTATGAGTCACGGTGTAGCCGGTCGTCTCCATTCGCTGACATCCCCATGACAACCAAACCCCTCTCTCTTTCTCTCTCTCTCTCGCTCTCTCTCTCGCTCTCGCTCTCGCTCTCTCTCGCTCTCGCTCTCTCTCTATCTCTCTCGCTCTCTCGCTCTCTCGCTCTCGCTCTCGCTCTCGCTCTCTCTCTCTCTCTCTCTCTCTCTCTCTCTCTCTCGCTCTCTCTCTCTCTCGCTCTCTCTCTCGCTCTCTCTCTCTCACAGGAGCACCAGGAGTTTTTGGATGTATCATCATTATTGCATCCACTCAGGGAATAGAAAGAGCGAGGGAGAGAGAGAATAAGGGAGGTAGGGAAAGAAACATTATGGGGGAGGGAAGGGCAAACTATCAGGAAATAAACACAATGAAGAGACCACGATTTACTGTATAGCAGCAAATAATTCATCCAACGTTTCGAGTTTGCTGTGGAAAAAAAATCTAGGTATATAGCTAGCAATAATATATCCGATTTAGTTGTATGAATGGGCTATTCATGTAGGCTACTACAGGTGGACATTGATTTCCAGACTGGACTCACTGGGGGGGGGGGGGGGGCTCCCGAGTGGCACAGCAGTCTAAGGCATTGCATCTCAGTGCTAGAGGCATCACTACAGTCCTGGTTCAATTCCAGGCTGTATCACAAACGGCTGTGATTGGGAGTCCCATAGGGCGGTGCACAATTGGCCCAGTGTCGTCCGGGTTAGGGTTTGGCCGGGGTAGGCCGTCATTGTAAATAAGAAGTTGTTCTTAACTGATTTGCTTAGTTAAATAAAGATTTTTTTTAAAGTTGTGTACCACGACTGTCTAGCAATCCAAAGGTTGCGTGTTCAGGTCGCATCAGGGGGACATACAACTGTAACATTTTCGCTAACCCTTCCTCTATAACCCTTTTCCTAACCTTAATCTAATTCACCTAACCTGCTATGTACATTCTCCTAACCTTTGTTGTTAGTTCTCCTAACCTTTACAATAAATTCTCCTAACCTTTGTGGTTTGTTCTCCTAACTCCTCTGCTGTTACTGTGCAACAAGCAGCCTGGTCTCAGAGAAAGACGTGTAATAATGTACGTTCGCTCGGTTACATCATCGAATCCATTTGATATTGTACGAACGCGTAAGACATATGATACTGATACTATATGTCCTCTAATTCATTTGATATTGTACAAGCTATATTTTTCATTCATAATGTAGCCTAACGTAACGGAATATATCATACTAAATGGAGAGAAACAAATTGACATGCCAAATCTTACGAATTTCCATGATGTCAGGCTGTGCTTTCAGAATTTCAATGAAGTACTGTACAGTAGCCCAGGGTTACATCATTATGTAAAAACTATCACAGATATCCAAAAGTTGTCCTTATACCAGTCAATGAATTACTCGCTTTTATTTCCAACCTAAATGATAATGGTCTGTTATCAGGATACCGGCCTCATAAGCTACCTGATAATAACCACAATCATGAGAAACATGCCAGCAAACAATATCTCTGCTACTGTTGTCATTATGTGAAATGGTTTACTCCTTCCTATGAAAGGACACAAATAACTAGTAGGACTACCAATAACATGAACTCTGTTTTCATGGACTGAATGCCGTTGATTTTCTGAATGGACGGGTGTCATTTTAAATTGCGCTGGCCCTGGTCTGTAGTGTCGATACCCGGTGATCTGTGCTCGTACAGTACGCCACAGCGTGCATCACACCAGATAAAAATATCACCTTGCCATCGGTGTTGCTCTGGCAATTAAAGAGTGACGCAATCGAGCGGGCAGGGATGTCAGGTGCTTTGACAGGAATCCATTGTGTTCCCTGTCTATGTTGTTCTAAAGCCAGAGATAGACTCTTGTTCTGACCCCTTCTTTATCTGAGCTGACCAGAAGCAGTTAGGACAGGGGTTTGGAATACACACGGAGGCCAGTGATGAGTTTATTTGTGGAGGGGGTGATGTGTATGTGCATTGTTTCAGCCCCAAGGCCAAAGCTCAGAACCCGCTGTGCCGCTACTGTAGATGGGCGATATATAAATAGCCAGCTGAAGAGGAGAGGGGCACTCTTTTTCTCTTTCCTTAGGTTAATATCCCATGCAAGCCATTTTAGAGGTCTCCTGTGTTCAACATTTAAAAGAGACTAGAGAGAAAGAAATAGATAATGACTCCCACAGAATAACAATGTTTTTCCAGCCCCCTCAGTTGATCCTCGAGAACAGGTTCAGTCTAAATTCACTTATCTCTCATTTAAAACCAGTGCTTATTGACAGTGAAGCATGCTCAGTCTGCCATCTGTTTCCTTGGTTTTTTCATATTTTCAAACATCCCTTTTTTAGGTTATCATAAAGAGGAATATGTACTTAGTCATAATAATAGGGCTGTTGTTGGAACAGTCGTCTGTGTTGTATCATATCAATCAATTTGACTCTATTTGTCTGCTCATTTGAATCAGCAGTCCAAGCTTTGTTCTGGAACTTTTTCAAGCAGTGACCTATATTCAAAGCACCAGGTTTAAAAGGCTATTTGGATGTAGACATCCAACAATGGAATGCACCTCCATCACTTGATGATCTGGCCACTTGATGATCTTTTGGCAAAAATAATTGGTCTCAACACCGACCCTTGCGGGACACCAGAATCTCAAGCTGACTCCTCACATCTGGCATAACCTTGAGTGACAGGTTGAGAAATAGAGTCCACAAAAAGCTGAGCTATGGAGCCACTTTTCTAGTCCAGTAGGACTTATTGATCAGTGACAAGCCATATGAGAGAAGCTGAACAAGGTTACAGACGTGATCGGGAAAAGGTTTTAGAGAACAGCAGGTGATTTATTTTTCTGTTCTCCAAATACCTGTAGCTGTCTACAAAAGAGTAGACAGATATACCCAGTAGTCCTTGGGGGAGCTTGAAGAGTTATTATGCTTGTACCGTAGGACATGAAATCAAATGAAGTTTTATTGGTCACATACACATATTTAGCAGATGTTATTGCGGGTGTAGCGAAATGCTTGTGTTCCTAGTTCCAACAGTGCAGTAGTATCTAACAGTGCAGTAGTATGTAAAAAACGATTCACAACAATACACACAAATCTAAAAGTAAAATAATTAAGAAATAGATAAATATTAGATTGAGCAATGTCGGGTGGCATTGACTAAAATACAGTAGAATAGAATACAGTATATAAATATGAGATGAGTAAAGCAGTATGTAAACTTTATTTAAACATTATTAAAGTGACTAGTGTTCCATTATTAAAAGTGGCCAGTGATTCCAAGTCTATGTATATAGGGCAGCAGCCTCTAAGGTGCAGGGTTACGTTACCAGGTGTAAGCTGGCTAGTGATGGCTATTTAACAGTCTGATGGCCTTAAAGATAGAAGCTGTTTTTTAGTCTCTCAGTCCCAGCTTTGATGCACCTGTACTGACCTCACCTTCTGGATGATAGCGGGGTGAACAGGCCGTGTCCTTGATTATCTTTTTGGCCTTCCTGTGACATCAGGTGCATGTAGGTGTACAGGAGGGCTGGTAGTTTGCCCCCGGTGATGCGTTGGGCAGACCACTATTGTAGGGTAGGTATTCCCACCCAGGGGTACATGCAATGCTGTCGGGGGTACGCCAAATAAAAACATGATAGAATTATTTTTTTTTATAAACATTTCAAACAGTCCATTTATATTTTCCGTCGGGGCTATACATTTGGGTGAGTTTTTTTCTCGCCTGAGTCGCCTCGTTTCACTGGCAAAAATAAAATAATTAACATCCAATCACATTAACTGTTACTCTCTCGCGAGAATTCCACTAACGGTCTGTATGTAGCCAAACGTAGCTGCTGTTCATGTTGGTATCTGTACTGATGGTGCAAAAGCCATGACAGGGGGACATAGTGGAGTGGTAACGCACGTGCAAGTAGTTGCTCCCGACGCCACTTGGGTACACTGCAGCATCTACCGAGAGGCTCTTGCTGCCAAGGGAATGCCTGACAGCTTGAAAGATGTTTTGGACACTACAGTGAAAATGGTTAACTTTGTTAAAGCAAGGCCCCTGAACTCTTGTGTATTTTCTGCACTATGCAATGATATGGGCAGCGGCCATATAACGCTTTTACAACATACAGAAGTGCGCTGGTTATCAAGGGGCAAAGTATTGACACGTTTTTTAATTTGAGAGACAAGCTTAAAGTTTTCTTCACTGACCATAATTTTCACTTGTCTGACAGCTTGCATGATGACAAGTTTCTCACACGACTGGCCTATCTGGGTGATGTTTTTTCTCACCTGAAAATTGAGGCTATGAATAAGAAGTTGGAGCTCTTCTCTGTCTGCATTAACAAGGACAACACACAGGTCTTTCCATCATTGTATGATTTTTTTTGTGTGCAAATGAACTCAAGCTTACGGACACTGTCAAATGTGATATAGCGAAGCACTTGAGTGAGTTGGTTTGTGAAATAACACAGGTAATATCCCGAAACGGATGACACCAACAACTGGATTCGTTATCCCTTTCATGCCCTGCCTCCAGTCCACTTACCGATATCTGAACAAGAGAGCCTCATCGAAATTGCAACAAGCGGTTCTGTGAAAATGTTATTTAATCAGAAGCCACTGACAGATTTATGGATTGGGCTGCGCTCAGAGTATCCTGCCTTGGCAAATCGCGCTGTTAAGATAATGATGCTCTTTGCAACCAATACCTACGTGAGAGTGGATTCTCGGCCCTCACTAGCATGAAAACTAAATATAGGTACACACTGTGTGTGGAAAATGATTTAAGACTGAGACTCTCTCCAATACAACCTGACATTGCAGAGTTATGTGCATCCTTTCAAGCACACCTTTCTCATTAACCTGTGGGGAGTTATTCACAATTTTTGATGAACAAATAAGGTTTTATATGTAAGATGGTTAAATAAGAGCAAAATTATTGATTATTATTATATTATTATTTGTGCCCTGGTCCTATAAGAGCTCTTTGTCACTTCCCACAAGCCGGGTTGTGACAAAAACTCACACTCATTCTTATGTTTAATAAATGTATTGTATAGTCTGTGTGTGGCAGGCTTACAATGACGGCAAAAAAACTACATTTAAGAGTGCGCTGACCCTGGTGCTAGAGGGGGTACGCAGCTGGAGGTTGAATGTTTGAAGGGGTACGGGACTATAAAAGGTTTGGGAACCACTGCTGTAGGGGATACCTAGTCAGTTGTACAACTGAATGCATTCAACTAAAAGGTGTCTTCCACATTTAACCCAAACCCTCTGAATAAGAGAGGTGCAGAGGGCTGCCTTAATCGACATCCACGGCAACAGCCTTGCTTAGGGGAAGAACAACAGATTTTCTACCTTGTCAACTCAGGGATCGAATCCAGCAACCTTTTGTTCACTGGCCCAATGCTCTAACCACTAGTCTACCTACCCCCCCTAATACCTGAGGGCAATTATCAATTGCGGTTGTGGATATGTACTTGTTACGTCACTTTGCTTGTGATGTACACTTCCAGCTCACACACCGTACTGCTGTCCTCTTGGGTTTCTTCAGATGCTTAAAGTAGAATGAGACGGTAGTCTGCTTACCGTAACGAGTGAAACAATTAAGCCTCTCCCACATACTCATATCACATCCACAGAAAGACTGCTATTTCGGCTTTAAACTCAAAAGCCGATCAATATGCCACCCACAATATGCATCTCATTGAAAGGCAATGTCCACTTAAGACGGTTACAGAGGTTGTACTGTATCAATGTGCCTACTACATAAGTGAATTGCTTAAAGTGTATTCAATTGCACCTTTTAAGAAGTAAAACAAAATATGTATTTTTGTTGTGGGCATTGCCTTCTGTAGGCTAATTAAAGAGTTAACGAGGAAGATCGTCACAGGCTCTCTGCTCTATTTTTGTGTTAGTTCTAACACAGGAATGGGGTGGGCTCAATCCCCTGACAAATCTTTTTAAAGCGTTTGAGAAATATCACTTTACTTTGTGGCTGGAATTACACAGATACACTAGACTGCAGTAACCCAGCAGTAAACCAGCTCGCTGTGTGATTAGCATAGATTCAAGTTGTTTTCCATCACACAAAGGAGAGGATCTGACTGTCACACAGGGCCAATATAAGGTTCCCTTGTAGTAATTATTCCTCTTTTCAGCATAGGGAATATATGACGAGAGTCAAAGAAATATTATAAATTCCTAGACCATCTGCCGACTAGTTGCATGGCTAGCTTTTATCTATTAGCTTTGCCTCTGTTCCTCTGGGGCTCCAAGAAAGGCAATAACATGTTGAGACCATCTGCCAACTAGCAGCATGGGAACCTCTTAGCCTTCTCCTTCTGTTTGTGTGTGTGACCAGTGACCACCACCACTGGCTGAGTCACTAGCTCTCCTCCCGCTGACATTACCCAATGACTTTCTCCTTCTGAGCTGCCAGAAGCATGGACACACTGGTCTCCATGGTCATTCTTAATCTCCATCTGGGTTTGGCCTCGCCCTTGGTCCTGGCTGCCTTGTACGCCTGTGAGCGAGCTAGCTAGCGCTTCCTGTGCAACAGACAGAGTGGGCAGGATTCAGAAATTAGCCATAGCGATGTCAGCCGAGTGCTATGGCTGGGACGTCAGAGCTCACAGCTGATCCTCTGTAGACAACATAGGGTTGTTTGGTAATCTGATCTCATCTAAGCCATGTGTCGAGATAATTGATGCCATGTACACTGTATTTTATGCCGCATTCTCCTTCTATATATTGCCAGGTCTCCTTGGAAAATAGGTTTTTAACCTCAAGGAATTTTATCATGGTTAAATGAAGATGAAAATTAAACTATTTCAAAAAAATAATTTTATTAAAATAAAACTAATTCAAAAGTATTTTGAAGGATTATTTGTATTGCAGGTAAACAACTCACCTACGATAAACTTAGACTTTATGAGAAAATGTACCATCAATGAGCTGAAATGTATCTCAAACTAAACCTCAACAGCTTCACAAATAAAACAGTTCCTGCTTTTTAGAGCCAACATCAAAAGCAATAAAAACTTCCTTATAACAAACGTTGTCCTTGGACACACAAAAAAAGGCGTAGCGGACATTTTGATAGCAGGAATCCCCCCCCCCCAGGAGAACAAGTAAATATAGCCTAAATAAATCTCACCTTCATACACAATCACTGAAGGTCAATACACGCAGGCTTATGATTCAGTATGCACTGACACAGTCATCTACTTACGTAACCATGGGGGGAAACAGTCTCTGCCTTGAATTATTCAAATCAAATTAAACGGGAGTGAGTGAAGAAAGGCAAAAAATGATCAAACGCTCGTCTCATTGCTTTGACATACCCGAGTGGCCAGACAAGCATCTGGAGATATACATCACTGACACACTAGACACCAGGCTGTTGTTTGAGACACTAGACACCAGGCTGTTGTTTGAGACACTAGGCACCAGGCTGCTGTTTGAGACACTAGACAACAGGCTGCTGTTTGAGACACTAGACACCAGGCTGTTGTTTGAGACACTAGACACCAGACAGTTTGAGACACTAGACACCAGGCTGTTGTTTGAGACACTAGACACCAGACTGTTGTTTGAGACACTAGACAGTTGTTTGAGACACTACATTTTTTTTCTTCTACATTTTAGTCATTTAGCAGACGCTCTTATCCAGAGCGACTTACAGTAGTGAATGCATACATTTCATACATTTTTTTTCTTTTTTTCTATTTTTTTCATACTGGTCCCCCGTGGGAATCAAACCCACAACCCTGGCGTTGCAAACACCATGCTCTACCAACTGAGCCACACAGGACTGTTTGAGACACTAGACACCAGACAGTTGTTTGAGACACTAGACACCAGACAGTTTGAGACACTAGACACCAGACAGTTTGAGACACTAGACACCAGACAGTTTGAGACACTAGACACCAGACAGTTTGAGACACTAGACACCAGACAGTTTGAGACACTAGACACCAGACAGTTTGAGACACCAGACAGTTTGAGACACTAGACACCAGACTGTTGTTTGAGGCACTAGACACCAGACTGTTGTTTGAGGCACTAGACACCAGACAGTTTGAGACACTAGACACCAGACAGTTTGAGACACTAGACACTAGACAGTTTGAGACACTAGACACCAGACTGTTGTTTGAGACACTAGACTGTTGTTTGAGACACTAGACACCAGACAGTTTGAGGCACTAGACACCAGACAGTTTGAGACACTAGACACCAGACTGTTGTTTGAGGCACTAGACACCAGACAGTTTGAGACACTAGACACCAGACTGTTGTTTGAGACACTAGACACCAGACTGTTGTTTGAGGCACTAGACACCAGACAGTTTGAGACACTAGACACCAGACTGTTGTTTGAGACACTAGGCACCAGACAGTTTGAGACACTAGACACCAGACTGTTGTTTGAGACACTAGACACCAGACAGTTTGAGGCACTAGACACCAGACAGTTTGAGACACTAGACACCAGACAGTTTGAGACACTAGACACCAGACTGTTGTTTGAGACACTAGACACCAGACAGTTTGAGACACTAGACACCAGACTGTTGTTTGTATGCTGAGCACCATGAGGGCCTAATCATTGATGTAGAATTGAATGCAGACATGGGCAGGAAATGATCATGTGACTACAATCAAATCATGGCGAGTCAGTGTACCTGAGTTGATTTGAACAGCTGAGATGTGGAAGTGACGTATTCCATTTTAGATTGACACTTTCAGATAGTATAACACCATACATAGATCTTGAATTGAGCAACGGCATGTTTTTTCTGTTAGTTGTCCGTTGGAATGACTGTGAATTGAACCATTTCGTAAGGCTGTTCCATTCAATTCCTTTCAAGGGCGTGCAAAAGCAGATAGAAAACCTTATCAGTATCAGTAGTACACACTCATTCCTCTCCCTTCATCAGGACACATTGAAAACCTACTGTACTGCAGCAAATAGCTTATATTGAGCCATCTGAGAGGGTTAGCATAGCATTAGCATTTCCCCAACATAAAGTGGCCCATTCTGCCTGCCAAGCGGCCACCACAATACAGGCATAAGCACTTGGTGCTGGCAGGTGTTCCATTATATCCTCATAGGCACTTCACTTTGCTGTAATGACCCTCGCTCTCTGATTACACACACACACAAACACACGCAAACACACACACACACAAACTAAATTGTACAGCTAACCTTGTGGGGACACAGAATTCAGTCCCATTCAAAATCCTATTTTCCCTAACCCTAACCCGTACTCTTACCCTAACCATAACCTTAACCCTAAACTTAACCCAAAAACCTAACCTTAACCCTAACCCTAGCTCCTAACCCTAAAACTAACCCTAGCTCCTAACAACCAACCTTTAACATAATTCCAACCCTAACATGAATTCTAACCTTAACCTTAAACCCCTTAGAAATACCATTTGACCTCTTGGGGACTAACAAAATGTCCCCAGTTGGTCAAATTGTGGTTTGTTTACTATTCTTGTGGTGACTTCTGGTCCCAAGAATAGTTAAACATGTCCACGCACGCACACACACACACACACACACACACACACACACACACACACACACACACACACACACACACACACACACACACACACACACACACACACACACACACACACACACACACACACACACACACACACACACACACACACACACACACACACACACACACACACACACACACACACACAATCAAACCAAACCATGGCAGTACTGCAGCTGTTCCTGCTGCCTGCTCACTTCAGTGTCTATTGCTCTCCTCCTGTTCCCAGGGCTAAATGCAGTACGGTAATTAACTGCCTCTTTCAATTGGGGACACGCAGGAAAATGGCTAGCTGGTCATCATCTGACCGCTGGTAACATGGTTTGTGAGAACGGTAAGAAGTATGGAGATATCTCCACAAGGTTCAAGGTCCATATTCATAAAGCATCTCAGAGTAGGAGTGTTGATCTAGAATCAAGTGTTCGGCCTTTGAGATCATAATGAATAAGATTTATATGGACATGGGATGACATGGCCCTAGACTGGCACTTGTACTCTGAGATGCTGGTTGTTTGAGAACAGTAACAGTGATGAACTCAAATCTAAGTCAACAGTAGAACTTTTCCCAAGTGAGGTCAGGTAAAAAAAACTAAAAACTGAGGGAGGGATTTTCAAAGGTTGCACACTTTACAGAGAGCAACAAAAAGCTTCCATTACTTCTATTACTTAACAAAATTTGGGGCGGCAGGTAGCCTAGTGGTTAGAGCATTGGACTTGTAACTGAAAGGTTGCAAAATCGAATCCCTGAGCCGACAAGGTAAAAATCCGGCATTCTGCCCCTGAACAAGGCAGTTAGGCCACTATTGAAAATAAGAAATTGTTCTAAACTGACCTGCCTAGGTAAAACAACAATGTCCCCATCAAGTTGCTTTGATAGATATTGTCTAGGTCAGTTCATGTTTTAGCAGTTCAGTGATTAATAATGGTCTCTGTTTTCAGTACCTTTTGACCCAGTTTTCTTTTTTTTTAACGTATTATCCTATTTTACTGACTTAGTCTGCCTGTAAGCTGTAGAATATTGGCACTAGCAATGAACATTTGCTTCCATGAGATTGAGGTCAATGGTGTAGTATTCCAATAGTGTAGCGTTCATACTCATACATGGAACATTCATTTTCATATCAAGACAAAAACATGTACACAAATAGGGTTTAATAAAAGGACAAGTGCCGTGTTAAATGCATAATTTCCTTTATTCTTGTGACTCAATATATACAATTAAATATAAACATGTAGGCACACATGATGTCTATACAGGCATTTGATTAAAACAGTGTTAAGTATGAAATTCAATAATTCTGGCTTTGAAATTGACTGAAAATAGGCTTGAATTCTTGTAGCATTGGTCTTGAAGCACTTTCCTAACCCACGTAAGACTTTCCTAACCCACGTAAGACTTTCCTAACCCACGTAAGACTTTCCTAACCCCCGTAAGACTTTCCTAACCCACGTAAGACTTTCCTAACCCACGTTACACTTAACTGATGATGTTTTACTGTACTCTGACGATCCACTTAATTTACTTAAGTAAGGTATTTGAACTGTCATCCTCTAGTTACTTTGGATGAGCCTATTTGCATAAACGTATCTAACTCGATTTAACAACATTATTGACTTGTCCAATATCTTACAGTTTCTCTACTCATTTGCTCTGTATACAAAGCTAGCCAGTGCAGCAATACAAGCTAACTATGAACCCAGAGCGCACTGCCATACTGACAATATATCTACACACATGCCATTCCTTTCATTTCAATTGTCTGCCAAGGTTTTAACAATAAATATAATGTAAAATACACGGTTACATATTGAGAATGATTCTCCAAAATAAAGTGGATGAAACAGATATATGTTCAATGTGTACATACGTGACACAGGTCTGCTGAAATGGATAAAGTCAGCTAGAAACATTTGTTTTCCGTGTGAGGGATATTTTAATATTTTTAACTCTCATTCTGTCTTTATCGTAACACACTGATAAATACCACAACTGTCACTATATAGTGTTATATGTTTGCTCTGTCTGCCATTTTGTGACAGTACCTTATTTTGAAAAAGGTAACACAAGTTGTCGACACACGTTTACACTTCATGCTTTCTAGGAGCAATGAAATTTAGATTAGTTGAAAAAGTGAATCTATACTTATTTCCTATGTAAAATTGTCTTCCTCCAATTTATGGTAAAATATCATTCCTATTATAAAAATGTAATAAAAAAAACCTTAATTAAGCTATGTTGACACAAGACATACACATTTGCATATAATGGATGATGATGGTAATAAATATGGTGGTGACAAGGAAATAAATGAATGGCAACCCAATACCTCCAAAGGAAGTGACATCACAAATCACACAGTTTATCTATGTAATATTGCTGTGAAGCTCCTATCTCCCTCTGCCATTGCCCCTGATAGAAGTCTATCGAAAACATCTCAAATGATAACTAACAATGTATATCAATTCGACTGCAACGTAATCTACAACTATGATCTATGATCAAAACTAGTCTCAATACTAAGGAATAGTCTTTGCTACACGATCTTAAAAGGTTTATAATAGCGACTTTTTCCATTGTAGTTAATTGTAGTTCTCCTTGTCAAATGCACTATAACACTATAAATATTGGCAAAACATATATTTATCAATGCACGTCACACCACCATCAATGGTACAGATCTGACCATAAATCCATGTATGTATAACTTCTCTTGGGGATATTGGGGATACATTGGCCGTAACTTCGAACAGTATAAATAGAAAATATAACCTTCACAACAACAAAAATACTAAACTATAAAAATAGAAATAAAAAACAATAGCGTAAAACATTTGTATTTTGTGTTTAAGTACCTAACAGACAGCCTGACAGTTTGACTCCGCTCCTAAGAGTACTGCTCCTGTATAGCAATAATCCTGGGAGCAAAATATGAGTTGGATTCCATTCTAAAACATACATTTCCTGGTCACCATTTTACTCCTTGGCTTCCGTCAATGTTTTGCAGACATAAAAATCTAGTGGTTTCTAAAATGTCAGCTATGGGATCCATGCATCTCTCGGACTGCCTCTGTTTAGCTCAGCTCTGTCTGTCTCTGGGGTTTTCGTGGAGGTTAGGGGTCTCTGGGGGCTAGGGGAAGGTTGCCAAGCACTGGTGCTGATTAGTGTTGAGACCTCGAACGGATGCAATTCTACAGTAGGTTCAATTAAAGAATCCTCTTGGTTGCAAACTTGGAATTAGTATGATTTCATTCAAAGCTTCTCTTTGTGTATGTGGCTGAAAAGGAGAAATCTTCTTCACGGGGTCTCTTCCGCTCTGTTTGATTGGCTGTTGGATGTGACAATGAGTCAGGCTGAATAAATCTTAGTGTAGTAGGCATACCCTTGTTCCACTCTTTCCGTTGGGTGTAAACTTCCAGGTATTTTAGCTTGTCTGCAGGAGTGTGTCTTACGATGCACGGTCTGCCCCATGGCAAGAGTCCGAACCCCCTCCAAACCTTGTTTCTCCCTCGCTCCTTGCCCTTCGTCCCTTTGAGATTTTTCGTGCCTCCTGCACTTCCACCTCCTTATGCCCACCTCACATGACCACACACTTGCCCTTGAGCTTCTCGGCGCGTTTCTGCTGCTTCGATTTCCCGTCGATCTGAAGGCTGACAGTCCTGCGTTTCTCTAGGTTGAGCAGCTCCTGGAAGAGCTCCTTGACGTTGTGGTTGGTCTTGGCCGACGTCTCCATGAAGGCGCACTTCCACTTCTTGGACGTGGCGTCGCCATCCGTGGTCTCCACCTCGCGCGCCGACGTCTCGTCACACTTGTTGCCCACCAGCATGATGGGACACGTCTCCACTTCGCCCTTGATCTGACACACCTGCTCGTAGATGGGCTTGAGCTCCTCCAGAGACTGACGGCTGGTGACAGAGTAGACCAGGATGAAGGCGTGGCCCTTGGAGATGGACAGACGCTGCATGGCGGGGAACTGGTGGCTGCCTGTGGTGTCTGTGATCTGGAGCGTGCAGATGCTCTTGTCGCAGCTAATCACCTGTCTGTATGTGTCCTCCACGGTGGGGATGTAGCTGTCACGGAAGGTCCCCTTGACGAAGCGGAGAACCAGGGAGCTCTTCCCCACACCTCCGGCGCCGAACACCACCACGCGATAGTCGTTGCTCTGCTCCGGCATGATGACTGTTTATCTGGGGATCTGTATGGGAGCAGGCAGGGAGACAACAATTGGCAACCTCTTGTTTAAAAAAAACGATACTCTCTTGATTGATTCGAAAATATTTGCATTTCTTACAGTGCTTGGTATTAGTTGTACACAATTAATTCCTCCTTTTAGTATTGAATAAGTGATTTAGTAAGATGCGGCTGAATGGGCATTATTTTTAACAATGCACCAGAGATAGGCTGGCACACCATCTAAAGCAGCAAAATAGAGCCAGTTTGTTGCAGTATTTTTTTTATTTTTTTTATTTTTTTACATCATGATAGGGTCTCAAACCCTCTTAGAAAAAAAGGTGCTATCTAGAACTTAAAAGCGTTCTTTGGCTGTCACCGTAGGAGAACCCTTTGAAAAAAAAACTTTGGTTCCAGGTAGAACCCTTTTGGGTTCCATGTAACCCTGTCCAAGGAGAGGTCTACACAAACACAAAAGGGTTCCACTTGGAAGCAAAAAGTGTTCTCCAATTGTTTTCTAAGAATGTACAGACTACTGCACAAATTCAATTCAGGAAGGATAATCAAGATGGTCCTGTGAGAAAATATGTAGACAGGCATGTGCCGACCCGCAGGTGTTCGATTTTTGAGCCCATCAATTCCACCCATAACGTAACGGTTTTAGATTCCCAGCAAAAATTACCCAAGTGTTATATGCTAACTCAGCATTCTCATTGGATCAAAGACAGGGAAGTCAATGACTATGCAAGACCACCACAAGAAGGAAAAACTGAAAACATTACTGTCATTATAGTCTCAAAAGCCTTTGGCTTTAATTTATTTCACTACATAAACGTGTTTGTGGCGTCAATGAGCGTAATAACTGTTAATTTCGTTCTTTATAGCCTACAAAAATCATAAGGTCAGGAATAGTCCATGTCAGTGACTGGTTGACATAGCATCTACATCTTGAATCATACCAGTGTTTAAGGTGAGTGTTATGGTGTTCCTTTTAATATCTGAATAAATAACTAGATACTACTTTTGAGCGGACTATTTTAATCTGCATGGCTTTTAACGAGAACTGCTTGGTTCAGAGTAGACGTCTATAAATTCCATCCTTTTCGCGTTCAACTGAGAAGGCAAGGAGCCGCTGACGTGCCTAAGATGCAGGCTGGATGCAGGCAATTAGATGCGGTCAAAAACTACCGCATAGTGGGAACAATGGGCTAAACGCCGCCTACCATCCGTATCCCCTCTTTTGTAACAATGTTATTTTATCGAAAATAATTAGATTAAGACAGGAAAAACAATAGATAGCCTATAGACACGCGGATGTCAATGCGTGCGTGCATAAAGATGACATACTAATTTGGCACAGAATACTCACGTATCAACACAAACGATGAAAAGATGAAACTTTAGACTGTTGATCTCATGTTGTATGGAACGGATTGAAATATCAGATAGTGCATGTCGTTCCGTCCGCATTGAGGTCTGCCTCTAAAAATCTATCTGTGTGGACTCGGGTATTTAATGCGCAGCTTGCAGGAGAGGAGATTTGAGTCTCTGTAGATTTTGCTTCTCGTGACGTAGGGTGGAACATCGCTGCTTTGCTGCTCCCCCTGCTGCAACAGACAAACCCCTCCAAGAAAACCCGCAGCGTGGGCAGCCTTGTGAATCATGGATCCATAACATCAACACCTATTTCATACAGAACACGTGTTTTTAAACACATTTATTACTAAACTGTTGATCATCCACAAATTGGCTGCTCAGCCTAGGTTGGTCTATAGGTGTCTGAACAGTAGGACATTATTACAGTATATTGTAAAATGTGTTATTAAAAAATATAAATTGAGTCATTGAATCTTCGGATTAAATATGGCAAACTAGGCTGTTGTATAATTAACATATAACTTTAATCCACTCAATTATACATTACTGTTCTTAATTTCTATGAAGAAGCCACTTCTTATAGAAAACAGGTGGTACACAACATGATATGCCGACTGCTTGTATTGCTACAGGCACATAATAGGCCACTTAATCGTTTTTTTTAAATGTGTGTTTGCAGCCTTGCTCTGTATCAGTGTACATTGTCTACAGGGCTAGGCAAAAGCAACATAAGCAGTCGCTTAGTGTACCCTGCCACTAGCGGGCCATCAATAATTTTTGGGGAACTCAGTCGGCATCTCAACTTGCTATTGAGAGTAAGAATATTACAATACACCAGTTGCAATTTCGAAATGTGGTTGTGCATCAGCAACTTTCCTTGTCTAATGTCAGTCACTCAATTAGCTGGTTAGACTAACTACCAATCAAAAAATTTACATGGCTAATTGTCAGCTATCTAAACTTGTAGTAATCATAGCCGAATACCGACTGGGCACGCACGGCACGTGCCCAGGGTCCCTGACCTCAATGGGGCCCACATTGATTTTGTTAGTCATTCTCTCTCAGCTGTCATATTAACATGGCAAAAGTCATGGCAAAATGTGTTGAATTGTAGGAATTTTGTTTTAAAGGCGGTATTTCTCGTTTAGGTTCCACCTCCGAAGAATGACGTAGGCTGCTAATACGTATTCACGAAATGTGGGTGGGAAGGTTGTGGGGATTTCCACGTGGAGTGGAGAAATAACAACTAGTAGGGCACTAACAGCTGTCAGTGTAGCTAGCTACGTAGCATGCTAACCCTCCCTAGCTAGCTAATGTTATGTGTTGTTGCTAGACAGTATTCAAAAGATTAGCCTACCGATTAGGCTACTGAATGGCTGGTTCTGGAGCTATATTTGTCACAAGTATTTATGTAAAACTTTGCCACGGATGGATAGGGGAAACCAGTATCTTTGACTTTGACATCTATTGTTATCTCCCAAATTTGTGTCATGTTCCATGGGGCTCCTGAGTGTCGCAAGGGGCGTCACTACAGTCCCTGGTTCAAATCCAGGCTATATCACATCCGGCCTTGATTGGGAGTCCCATATGGCGGCGCACAATTGGCCCAGTGTCGTCCGGGATAGGCTGTCATTGTAAATAAGAATTTGTTCTTAACTGACTTGCCTAGTTAAATAAAGGTTAAACAATACATTTCAGCTGTGAAACTACCATAGGAAGAACAAGGGGAACCTCTGGTAATATGGATAACTGAACGGTTTGAACAAGATTCTACATTGTAATGGACACTACAGCAATGCCAAGTCAGCCTGTGCTCATGCCATGGTTCTCACAGCCAGGGGAAGTGAAATTAAAGGCTACAATGACTTTGCTCATGATGCACACCGCAAATGATATGTAACAACACCCATCAGACACAAAACGAAACATCAATACAAATATAACAACAGCACAAAATAGTATGTGGAATTTTCTTTTGTGGGTGCCTTTTCATTATAGGATAGACACTTATGATTTGTAGTTGCACCAATCAAAGCAGTGGATCATGGTCAAAACCATTCATCTTGGGGCGATGGGGGAGCGGGGTTCCAAAATGCAATCATATTACACGCAATTTTACAATTTTTATTTTATTTTATATAAACTAGCTACAAAATAATTGAAACTTGACAGTGATAATATGCTGGTAATCATTTTTCTTTTTAAACGTAAGTTTGCACCCCCTATTTTAATGTGGCACCCCCATTGCTCAGCCGGTTACGTGCAGGTTACAGCGAAAAGCTGTTTGGTTTACCCACAGATTATCTATTATGTTGCTCAACTCAGTGGCGATTTAGGAAAATGAAGAACTTTGCAGGTGTTGCTGATTAACAAACAATGCCATGCTGGTGGGTGGTAACATTCAAATAAAACCCAGCCCTGAAAAGAAACGTAGACTGAAAAGTATTAAGACATCGGTATCATAGAGGAAACACACGGCATTGGCACGGAGAAAAGTGACCACTTCGGATTTCCCACTTCAAGCCCAAATAATATTATTAAATCATACTTTGACTAAAACGATGACTTACTGACCAGAAATCGTTTTGCAACTGAAAAATCTGCAGCTGAAAAAAAGTGCATTTCCGCTCTTGTGGGTGTTATAAACTGCAAAAATTCCACTCCACCCCATGGAAAAATTGGTAAAATTGCAGGAAATAAGATGTAAAACGGCAAATGTTTTCTCTCTGCCTCATTGAAAAAGTAGTAGAATTGCATAAAATGTTTAATAAAATTGCTAAATGTCTCTCTCTGCCCCATGGCAAAATGTGTAGAACCGCAGGAATTTAACTTTGAATGTTTTATTTATTTCCGCTGTTGCAAATGTTTTGCCACGAGATGGGGAGCCCCCCAAACCCAACCAAAAGGCTAGGGCCAGCCCTGATTGTTGACACTGTAGCGCTGAAGAGTGGTTGCCAGGTGTTTGCATATATAATGAGAGGAAGTGAAATAACAGGGGGACTGACATAGGCTTGCATCCCAAATGGCACCCTATTCCCTATTTAGTGCACTAGTTTGGCTCCCTATTTAATGCACTAGTTTTGACCAGAGCCCTATGGGAATAGGGTGTCATTTGCCATTTGGGACATTACCATAAAAATGCCAACATTGAAAAACTGTTTTGACTCTTGAACACTTAGAAAAAAAGGGTTCCAAAGGGTTATTCGGCTGTCCCCATAGGAGAACCATTTTTGCTTCCAGATAAATCCTTTTTGGTTCCAGGTAGAACTCTTTTGGGTTCCATGTAGATCCCTCTGTGTAAAGTGTTCTACATGGAACTCAAAAGGGTTCTACTTGGAACTGAAAAGGATTCTTCAAAGGGTTTTCCTATGGGCACAGCTGAAGAACCCTTTTATGTTCTAGATAGCACCTGTTTTTTCTAAGAGTGCACTTTTGTTGACACCTTGACTCATGTTTTATTCAGTACTTCATCCACAACTTCTACATTTTGTAATCAGGGGAGGTAAGCTTGTTGTGTTGTCAGGGGGTTATGAGAGTATGCATCACCATGGCTTGGATATTTATACGGCTATTTATTTTGGGCTGAAAATACATGCAGTACAGTTTCAATTCCCTTTTTGTAGATTGATACACCCTATGAGATTCCTTTTGTATCTGCAATTTCAAGGAATATTTTGATACAAAAAACAGAATTCAGACAAGGTTTTTCTAAGTACTCTCTCTCTCTGGAATTGGCAAATATGTGAGCAGAATATGAAGTGGTATAATGCATGCACGTATACTGTAATATATGAAGTTGTTGTTATATCATTATGCATTGTTACAATAGGAGTTCAGTTGTTTGAATCCATAGTAAAATGACAAAGCAGAGCAAATAAAACCAAGTGAAACACTCACATCTTTATCCATATCCACCTGTGTCAGCTTTAGCTCATCCAATCAAAACCCCAAAAACCTGTAAGCCCTTGAAACCTATTTTAATTATTGTAGAATGCATGGAAGGTTTGTTCAAGATTAGAAACGATATCGTTAACACTGATAAAGGCACGCAGTGCAACATAGTGTGATATCCCACAGATCTATTGATTGTTTTACAAACACAAATCAAATTACACACTGTAGGTGCGCCAATTCTCAGGGCATGTTCATTAGGTATCAAACAGAAGAAAACAGACTAAAACAGGAAGGGACTAGCAGACGTTTAGAAAATAAGAAACTCAACATGTTTTTTTCTGTTGCACATTTTGGTTTTTTTTGGGGGGGGGGGTTGGTGTTTTCCGTTGTGTACCCTAATGAAAACAAACCACCTCTCATCTGGAACAATGAACCATCCTCTGCTGCTTCGCTGGCATTGGAGCCTGTATTGGGTTGTGTTAGTCTGTCCCGTTGGTTATAGGAGTTAAAGGACGAAGAAATTAATAAACATAGTGTTGAGATGTGGCTTAGGTAGAAGTTTCTCTTAATGTTACATAACAAATGCTTTGCTTCTGGGAGGTGCTCCTGAGTCAAAAACGGTCCCCCCTTATAACCTTTACATACATTTAATCCAGAAATTACAGCATTTGACAGAGAGGGGTACACCTCCCCACGCCCATGAGCAAAAGCTTATCACAAAGGTTTGTCAGCCTAAAATAATGGATTGTGTGGTTAAATGAGGTAATATCTGAAGTAAGATGATATCAGATTGTATATAAACCATACAGTTCAAATTTAAGCCAAATCTGAGGTAAAACAATTAGCAACTAAACTTCCATAGTGTACCTTCAACCACTGATACGAGGTCAGATTGTTTTCATCCTCCTGCTAGTAAGGATTAGGTTTGAAAGTACAGTAATCTGATCCTAGATCTGTGTTTAAGTGCATTTTATACCTAGCTTCAGATACATTAGCAATACATTAGCAATTAGCAATTAGCATTAGCAATTAGCATTAGCAATACATTAGCAATACATTAGCAATGAGAGGAAGAAATGTGCTTCGTGCACATGTTCGAGTGACATCACTTCTGGAATACGGAACCTAAAAAAAAAAAACTTGGTCAGTGCTCTCCTAAAATAGCTTTCAATAGCTTGCAGATGTGATAGTGTATGAGATGACACTGCCAATGCAATCTTAACCTGAAACAAAGATTTCCACTCTATGCCTTGAAAACGTTTTGAGAACATTTCTGTGGTAAATCTCACCATTGCTAGGCTGTAATGTCAAAAAGGTTGTGTAATATTTCGACATGTTCCTGGGCTCTTGTTTTTAGGTCTTTCTGTTTAAGTTCACCTCTCTCCCACATTTCACCACATAAAAGTAATGCATTTTGAAATGAAGCTGAAATGTTTGTATTTTCTTACAGGTAAATCATGTTCAACATGTTACTGATAGTGCTGGACAAATGAAGACCAACAACCAGGTATAGGACAAAATGGAGTATGATATCCAAGTGCTCTCTGAATTGTCTTGAGAACCGATATATTACATTATGATAAAGAATGCATGCTTTCCGATTCAGACCAAAAAACAGATGCTCTTGTCTCCACATCGCTGGTCTGCAAACACGGAACTGTGACACGTCACACCCTAACCAATCCTAAGATTAGATCGATGTACAGTATATTATTGTATCGCCCCCACAATACTATATGCATTGGTTGAAGCTCAATGTTAAATTCAAATCTCCCTATGACCATATCTAAGCCAATATGACACCAATGTCTATTAAAATGTGCAAATCAACTTGAAGGTACACAACACACTCCCCGCCTCTCATCATCAGCCATCTGGTCGTTACCAAGAACCACATACTGGATTTTTACAGGGTCCAGAGCATTAGGAAAAAAATTAAGTTTGTTGCCCGTACCTATCTCAATATCTAGACGTCGGATAAGAACGAGACTAAATCAAATCAAATCACATGCGCCAAATACAACAGATGTAGACCTTACAGTGAAATGCTACACTTACAAGCCCTTAACCAACAATGCAGTTTTACATCGTCCATAAAGTGACATTTAGACTTGCCACCTTTTGGACTGAATACGTTTTTTTTATTGAACAGTTTTGATTAAATGTATAATTCATTGCTCTCACATGCTCATTTCTGGCATTAAGAATGAACAATGAGCTACCTTTTGGTAGCATTTTTGACTATGCTAACATAGTTGTGCAGCTAGCTAACCGCAGTCAAATGAAATTGTATTGGTCACATACACATGGTTAGCAGATGTTAATGCGAGTGTACCGAAATGCTTGTGCTTCTAGTTCCGACAGTGCAGTAATATCTAACAAGTAATCTAACAAATTCACAACGACTACCTTATACACACAAATGTAAAGGAATGAATAAGAATATGTACATATAAATATATGGATGAGCGATGGCCATGCGGCATAGGCAAGATGCAGTAGATGGTATAGAATACAGTATATATATATATATGAGATGAGGAATGTAGTATATGTAAAACATTATTAAAGTGGCATTATTTAAACTGACTAGTGATACCTTATTTAAATCCATTTATTAAATGTATTAAAGTGGCCAGAGATTTGAGTCTGTATTTTGGCAGCAGCCACTCTATGTTAGTGATGGTTGTTTAACAGTTTGATGGCCTTGAGATAGAAGCTGTTTCTCAGTCTCTTGGTCCCAGCTTTGATGCACCTGTACTGACCTCGCCTTCTGGATGATAGTGGGCTGAACAGGCAGTGGCTCGGGTGGTTGTTGTCCTTGATGATCTTTTTGGCCTTCCTGTGACATTGGGTGCTGTAGGTGTCCTGGAGGGCAGGTAGTTTTCCCCCGGTGATGCGTTGTGCAGACCTCACTACCCTCTGGAGAGCCTTGCGGTTGTGGGCGGAGCAGTTGCCCTACCAGACGGTGATACAGCCCTACAGCTCTCGATTGTGCATCTGTAAAAGTTTGTGAGGGTTTTAGGTGACAAGCCAAATTTCTTCAGCCTCCTGGGGTTGCGCCTTCTTCACCACACTGTCTGTGTGGATGGACCATTTCAGTTTGTCCGTGATGTGTATGCCGAGGAACTTAAAACTTTCCACCTTCTCCACTGCTGTCCCATCGATGTGGATAGTTGGATGCTCCCTCTGCTGTTTCCAGAAGTCCACGATCATCTCCTTTGTTTTGTTGACGTTGAGTGAGAGGTTATTTTCCTGACACCACACTCCGAGGGCTCTCACCTCCTCCCTGTAGGCCATCTCGTTGTTGTTGGTAATCAAGCCTACCACTGTAGTGTCATCTGCAAACTTGATGATTGAGTTGGAGGCGTGCATGGCCACGCAGTCATGGGTGAACAGGGAGTACAGGAGAGAGCTGAGAACGCACCCTTGTGGGGCCCCAGTGTTGAGGATCAGCAGGGTGGAGATGTTGTTTCCTAACTTCTCCACCTGGGGGCGGCCCGTCAGAAAGTCCAGGACCCAGTTGCACAGGGCAGGGTCTCAAGCTTAATGACGAGTTTGAAGGGTACTATGGTGTTAAATGCTGAGCTGTAGTCAATGAACAGCATTCCTCTTGTCCAGATGGGATAGGGCAGTGTGCAGTGTGATGGCGATTGCATCGTTTGTGGACCTATTGGGGCGGAAAGAAAATTGGAGTGGGTCTAGGGTATCAGGTAGGGTGGTGGTGATATGATCCTTGACTAGTCTCTCAAAGCACTTTATGATGACAGAAGTGAGTGCAATGGGGTGCTAGTCATTTAGTTCAGTTACCTTAGCTTTCTTGGGGACAGGAACAATGGTGGCCATCTTGAAGCATTGGCACAGCAGACTGGGATAGGGCTTGATTGAATATGTCCGTAAACACACCAGCCAGCTGGTCTGCGCATGCTCTGAGGACGCGGCTAGGGATGCCGTCTGGGCTAGCAGCCTTGCAAGGGTTAACACGTTTAAATGTTTTACTCATGTTGGACACGGAGAAGGACAGCCCACAGGCTTTGGTAGTGGGCCTGTGTCAAGTGGCACTGTATTGTCCTCAAAGCGATCAAAGAAGTTGTTTAATTTGTCTGGGAGCAAGACGTCGATGTCCGCAATGGGCTGGTTTTCTTTTTATATTCCGTGATTGACTGTAGACCCTGCCACATACGTCTCGTGTTTGAGCCGCTGAATTGCGACTCTACTTTGTCTCTATACTGACACTTTGCTGTTTGCATTCAGTCATGTTTCCAGTCGCCTTGCCATGATTAAAAGCCATGGTTCGTGCTTTCAGTTTTGCGCGAATGCTGCCATCAATCCACGGTTTCTGGTTAGGGAAGGTTTTAGTAGTCACAGTGGGTACATCACCGATGCACTTGCTAATTAACTCTCTCACCGAGTCAGCGTATACGTCAATGTTATTGTCTGAGGCTACCCGGAACATATCCCAGTCCACGTGATTGAAGCAATCTTGAAGCGTGGAATCCGATTAGTCAGACCAGCGCTGGATAGACCTGAGCACAGGCGTTTCCTGTTTTAGTTTCTGTCATAGGCTGGGAGCAACAAAATGGAGTCATGGTCAGATTTTCCGAAGGGAGGGCGGGGGAGGCCTTTGTATGCATCGCGTAAGTTAGAGGAGCAATGTTTCAGAATGCTACCAGCTCGTGTTGCGCATTCGATATGCTGATAGAATTTAGGAAGCCTTGTTCTCAGATTAGCTTTGTTAATATAAATGCAGCCTCAGGATATATGGTTTCCAGTATACATAGAGTCCAGTGAAGTTCTTTCAGGGCCGTCGATGTGTCTGCTTGGGGGGATATACACAGCTGTGATTATAATCGAAAAGAATTCTCTTGGAAGATAATGCGGTCGGCATTTGATTGTAAGGAATTCTAGGTCAGGTGAACAAAAGGACTTGAGTTCCTGTATGTTGTTATGATTACACCATGAGTCGGATGAGAGGCAAGCTACAAGCAAAGGAAACTATAGCTATATTTTGCTATATTTTGTAAACTGTTGGCCTTGACACTTGCGTGTAATCAGAGCACACACAAATTGTCACAAATAAGATTGAGAACGTCCGTTGCTACTATTTCCAGTTAGCTAAAAGCCAACAAGGCTGTAACATTAGCTGTATGGACAGATCGGATTGCACCGGCACAATTCAATGTTGACAATATCTCCCACATTCTTCCACAAAGCACAGCTAGCTAGCTAAGTAAAGTTCATAGTCAACACCAAACTTTAGTAAACTGCCACTCTGCTAATGTATAATACATGCAATGGGCATTGCTCATCTAACGTTAACATTAGCTAACATTACTCCATACCAGGGGCGCAACTTTCACTTGGGACGGGGGAGGACATGTCCCCCCCCCCCCCATATTCTGAAATAGCATTTTTGTACCCCCCAGTTTTATCATTTGAATGTGACACAAAACAAGGTAAAGGTGTGTTTTAGGACCATGCGGACGCCTCCGAGCGGTCTGGTAGGCTGTTTGGAGTGTTTATCCGACTGGATTAAAAACAAATATATTATGTCCCCCCCACATCTAAAATCAAAGTTGTGTCTCCATACACTAGTCAATCTGGTTTGCTTAGCAATGTAGCTAGGTAACGTTACAGCCCTTACCTTATGCATTGATTCAGTACGCTCCCTCCTCTGTCAATGCAATTTTCTTATTGTCATTATAATCTCACTGTGCGTTGACTGATCAACACAGGGTCAAGTTACTTTTTAATGTATTTCCGAAAACCTAAAGTCAACATCCAAGTAAAAAGTAGCACACCACCACGTCATTGTATGCTTGCGTCACCTTTGTGCGGTCAAAAGAAAATGCAATGCTTGCTAACTTTTCGACACAGTCACATTGTTTTAGCCTATTATTATTTTTTTACCAAGAGAAATAAACATTCAATCAGTACTGAGTGAATGAACAACAACAAAAGTATCCTGTAATCACCAGACTGTCTATTTAAATAGAGTGTGAAGATAATGCATTCATGACAGGGTTTCTAGCGTAAGCGTTAATGTCACCGCCATGGAATCTGGAGGTCCTTGGTTCACTTCTAAGAGAATCTACTGCATGAAGTCCTCCTAGATAGCTAGCTAGCACACAGTATCCTTTGCTCCCACCTGCCGAACACCTGCGTTCACGGTTGTTAACAGAACTCAAATCAAATTAAATGTTATTTGTCACATGCGCCGAATACAACAGGTACCTTACAGTGAAATGCTGAATACAACAGGTGTAGACCTTACAGTGAAATGCTTACTTACAAGCCCTTAACCAACAATGCAGTTCAAGAAATAGAGTTGATAAAATATTTACTAAATAAACTAAAGTTAAAAAAAGTAACACAATATATGTACATAACAATAACGAGACTCTATACAGGGGGTATTGGAACTGAGTCAATATACAGGGGGTACTGGTACAGAGTCAATATACAGGGGTACAGGTACCGAGTCAATGTGGCGGCGACATATAGGGGGTACCAGTACAGAGTCAATATACAGGGGGTACCGGTACAGAGTCAATATACAGGGGGTACCGGTACAGAGTCAATTTGGAGGCTATATACAGGGGGTACCGGTACAGAGTCAATGTGGAGGTTATATACAGGGGGTACTGGTACAGAGTCAATGCAATGTGGAGGCTATAAACAGGGGGTACATGTACAGAGTCAATGCAATGTAGAGGCTATATACAGGGGGTACATGTACCGAGTCAATCTGCGATAGTGGAGGTAATTTGTAAAGTGACTATGTATAGATAATAAACAGCGCGTAGCAGCATTGTAAAAACAAATGGGAGGGGGGTCAATGTAGATAGTCCGGGTGGCCATTTGATTAGTTATTCAGCAGTCTTATGGCTTTGGGGTAGAAGCTGTTAAGGATCCTTTTGGTCCTAGACTTGGCGCTCCGGTACCGCTTGCCGTGCGGTAGCAGAGAGAACAGTCTATGTATAACTTGGATGACTGGAGTGTTTGACAATTTTTTGGGCTGTCCTCTGACACCACCTAGTATATAGGTCCTGGATGTCAGGAAGCTTGGCACCAGTGATATACAGAGCCATACGCACTACCCTCTGTAGCGCCTTGTGGTCAGATGCCGAGCAGTTGCCATACCAGGCGGTGATACAGCAAATCAGGAGGCTCTCAATAGTAATGCTGTAGAACTTTTTGAGTTCCTAACTGGGGTAGGCCCGTTAGGAAGTCCAGGATCCAGTTGCAGAGGGAGGTGTTTAGTCATGGTCACTATGGTGTTGAACGCTGAGCTGTAGTCAATGAACAGCATTCTCGCATAGGTGTTCCTTTTGTCCAGGTGGGAAAGGGCAGTGTGGAGCGCAATTGAGATTACGTCATCTGTGGATCTGTTGGGGCGGTATGCGAATTGGAGTGGGTCTAGGGTTTCTGGCATGAGGGTGTTAATGTGAGCCATGAACAGCTTTCCAAAGCACTTCATGGCTACCGACGTGAGTGCTACGGTGCAGTAATCATTTAGACAGGTTACCTTCACTTTCTTGGGCCCAGGGTCTATGGTGGTCTGTTTGAAGCATGTAGCTATTACAGACTCGGCCAGGGAGAGGTTGAAAATAATCAGTGAAGACACTTGCCAGTTGGTCTGTGCATGCTCTGAGTACATGTCCTGGTAAACTGTCTGGCCCCGCGGCTTTGTGAATGTTGACCTGTTTAAAGGTCTTGCTCACATTGGCTACGGAGAGCATGATCGCACAGCCATCCGGAACAGCTGGTGCCCTCATCCATGCTTCAGTGTTGTTTGCCTCAAAGCGAGCATAAAAGGCATTTAGCTCATCTGGTACGCTTGCGTCACTGGGTAGCTCGCAGCTGGGTATCCCTTTGTAGTCCATAATAGTTTTCATGCCCTGCCACATCCGACGAGCGTCAGAGCCGGTGAAGTAGCATTCAATCTTAGTCCTGTATTGACGCTTTGCCTGTTGTATGGTTTGTCTGAGGGCATTGCGGCAGCTCTAGCCTTTAGCTTGGTGCGGATGTTGCCTGTAATCCATGGCTTCTGGTTGGGAAATGTACGCATGGCCACTGTGGGGACCACGTCGTCGATGCACTTATTGATGAAGCCGGTGACTGAAGTGATATACTCCTCAATGCCATTGGATGAATCCCGGAACATATTCCAGTCTGTGCTAGCAAAACAGTCCTGTAGTGTAGCATCCACTTCCGTATTGAGCGAGTCACTGGTACTTCCTGCTTTAGTTTTTGCTTGAAAACAGGATTCAGGAGAATAGAATTATGGTCCGATTTGCCAAATGGAGGGTAAGGGAGAGCTTTGAATGCTTCTCTGTGTGTCTAGTGTTTTTTTTCTCCTCTGGTTGCACATGTGACATGCTGGTAGAAATTAGGTAAAACGGATTTAAGTTTGCCTGCATTAAAGTCCCTGGCCACTAGGAGCGCCACTTCTGGATGAGCATTTTTCTTGTTTGCTTATGGCCTTATACAGCTCGTTGAGTGTGGTCTTAGTACCAGCATCGGTTTGTGATGGTAAAGAGACAGCTACGAATAATATAGATGAGAACTCTCTTGGTAGATAGTGTGGTCAAAAGCTTATCATGAGGAATTCTACCTCAGGGGAGCAATACCTCGAGACTTGTTTAATATTAGACATCACACACCAGCAGCTATTGACAAATAGACAGACACCCCCGCTTTCGTCTTACCAGACGTAGTTGCTCTGTCCTGCCGAAACACGGAGAAGCCAGCCAGCTCTACATTATCCATGTCATCGTTCAGCCAAGTCTCTGTGAAACATAAGATATTACAGTTTTTAATGTCAAAGAAAAAATATTTTTTCAGTTTGAGGTGAGTAATCGCTGTTCTGATGTCCAGAAGATCTTTCCGGTCAGAAGAGACTGCAACAGCAACATTATGTACAAAATGAGTTACAAACAACAGCACAGTTGGTTAGGAGCCCATAAAACAGCAGCCATCCCCTCCTGCAGCATTATCCAAACATCTGTGGGAAAGCAGTGTCTGACAGGTGGTGGCGAAGGACACTGTCTACTGGTGTCCTGGCTATCGTTAGCTAGCTAGCTACCTATCTCGCTGTGTACAGGAGTCCTAGTTAGCTAGCTAACTTGGTAGCGAGCACTCAGTGTCCTTCGCTAGCGCCTTCCAAACACCTGTCCTCGCCGTCGTTAACAGAACTGGGGAGAAAACAGTGCCCAACAGGCATGGGGCGAAGTAAACTGTCTAGCGGTGTCCAAGTTAGCCACCCCTCCACCTGCTGTGTACCGTAGTCTTGGTTAGCTAGCTAGATGGGAGCACTCCAGTACAGTGGGTGGTGCCTGCCGAACAACTGCCTTTTGCCGTCGTTAACAGAACTGCAGGAAAAGAGTGCCCAACAGGCAAGGGTGAAGCACACTGTCAATCGTTGTTCTAGCTAGCTACAATTGAAGTCGGAAGTTTACATACACCTTAGCCAAATACATTTCAACTCAGTTTTTCACAATTCCTGACATTTAATCCTAGTAAAAATCCCCTGTTTTAGGTCAGTTAGGATCACCACTTTATTTTAAGAATGTGAAATGTCAGAATAATAATAGAGAGAATGATTTATTTCAGCTTTTATTTCTATCATCACAATTCCTAGTGGGTCAGAAGTTGACATACACTCAATTAGTATTTGGTAGCATTGCCTTTAAATTGTTGAACTTGGGTCAAACGTTTCAGGTAGCCTTCCACAAGCTTCCCACAATAAGTTGGGTGAATTTTGGCCCATTCCTCCTGACAGAGCTGGTGTAACTGAGCCAGGTTTGTAGGCCTCCTTGCTCGCACACGCTTTTTCAGTTCTGCCCACAAATGTTCTATAGGATTGAGGTCAGGGCTTTGTGATGGCCACTCCAATACCTTGACTTTGGAAGTATGCTTGGGGTCATTGTGCATTTGGAAGCTCATTTGCAACCAAGCTTTAACTTCCTGACTGATGTCTTGAGATGTTGCTTCAATATATCCACATAATTGTCCTCCCTCATGATGCCATCTATTTTGTGAAGTGCACCACTCCCTCCTGCAGCAAAGCACCCCCACAACATGATGCTGCCACCCCCGTGCTTCACGGTTGGGATGGTGTTCTACGGCTTGCAAGCCTCCCCCTATTTCCTCCAAACATAATGATGGTCATTATGGCAAAACAGTTCTATTTTTGTTTCATCAGACCAGAGGACATTTCTCCAAAAAGTACGATCTTTGTCCCCATTTTCAGTTGCAAACCGTAGTCTGGCTTTTGTATGGCGGTTTTGGAGCAGTGGCTTCTTCCTTGCTGAGCGGCCTTTCAGGTTATGTCAATATGGGACTCGTTTTACTGTGGATATAGATACTTTTGTACCTGTTTCTTCCAGCATCTTCACAGGGTCCTATGCTGTTGTTCTTGGATTGATTTGCACTTTTCGCACCAAAGTACACTCATCTCTAGGAGACAGAACGCGTCTCCTTCCTGAGCGGTATGACGGCTGTGTAGTCCCATGGTGTTTATACTTGAGTACTATTGTTTGTACAGATAAATGTGGTACCTTCAGGGGTTTGGAAATTGGTCCCAAGGATGAACCAGACTTGTGGAGGTCTACAATTGTTTTTCTGAGTTCTTGGCTGATTTCTTATGATTTTCCCATGATGTCAAGCAAAGAGGCACTGAGTTTGAAGGCAGGCCTTGAAATACATCCACAGGGACACCTCCAATTGACTCACATGATGTCAGTTAGCCTATCAAAAGCTTCTAAAGCGATGACATAATTTTCTGGAATTTTCCAAGCTGTTTAAAGGCACAGTCAACTTAGTGTATGTAAACTTCTGACCCACTGGAATTGTGAATGATAAGTGAAATAATCTGTCTGTAAACAATTGTTGGAAAAATTACTTGTGTCATGCACAAAGTAGATGTCCTAACCGACTTGCCAAAACTATATGTTAACAAGAAATATGTGGAGAGGTTGAAAAACGAGTTTTAATGACTCCAACCTAAGTGTATGTAAACTTCCGACTTCAACTGTAGCTACCGGGGTGGTCGGTAGCCTCTTCTGTGATGTTTAATGGCGGTTAGCATGCAATGTTGAGGCGTATTACCGCCACCCATTGTAGTGGAGTGCTCCCACCTGTTTACCTTAGTCCTAGCTTAAAAAATTGACCAATAGAAGTGTAAAGAGGGTTTCCTAAAGATGCAGGAATGCCCACATGCAGGAACGCCCCAAATTGCTTGCCTTTTTGCACCCTTCTCAGTCTTGCTACTACGGAGGATAGAACTGTGGAGACTATAGAGACCAACTCTCAACTCTTAAGGAATACGTCATTGCATCTGTCAGATATACTCCATCCCTACGGTATATCCCAGGGACACACTGCTGGTGTATTTTCCAGGAGATTGCTCGATTGTCTTGTTAAAAGAGATCATAGACATTTTTTACAGTTTACTACATGTTGGCTTAAATGGGTTTCTATTTTTTCTCTTCCCTCTGGAAAATCAGCTGTTAATATTAAAATAAATACTAATAACTACATTATTTCTGTTGCCATTTGTCATTAACCAGGTCACAGTCTGACAGGTACATGGCGGCAGAGAGGCTCAGGGTCAGGGCAGAGAGGCTCAGGGTTGTGATCAGTCCACACTATGAATGGATGTTCCGCCCCCTCTAACCAGTACCTCCACTCATCCAACGCCATCTTCACCATTCTCATAATTCCTCTCAGCGGGGTTAAGACGATGGGAAAGGAAAGTGCAGGGATGCAGCTTTTGGTCCTGGGCAAAACGCTGGGGATAGGACAGCCCCCATTCCGTCGTTCGAAGCGTCAACCTTCACCACGAACTGACGGGACGGGTCCGGATGGATTAAGATGGGAGATGTAGTGAACCAATGCTTGAGGTCCAAGAACGCCCGGTCAATGAGCAGGAACTGCATAGACTCACTGTGATTACCTGACACTCTCAGGTCAATGGGAAACGTATTGTGTCAATAGAGCGCCCATCCAGCACTCTGACGTTCATGGGAATGGAGAGGGGTTGTGTGGGGATTCCCAGCTCCGACACCAGGGTAGAGTCCATAAAGCTCTCATCGGCCCCAGAGTCAATGAGCACCCGGAGAGATTTGGACTGGTCACCCCATAACAGGATGGCATGGAGAGGGGTACGAGTTTTGGAAAATGGGAAACTCCCCATTTGGCCAACCAGCGTACTAGTACCTACTTGATGAGCCAGGTCTTTTAATGGACAGGTAGATATGTAATGTCCTGATGTTCCACAATACAGACAACTCTTGGTGCTCAGTCTGTGTAAGCGTTCAGCAGGAGACAATCTGGCCCTGCCCAGTTGCATGGGCTCCGGAGGAAGCAAGTAGACATCCCTCTGTGATTCCCGAGGGGACTCAGGTGACATCGGCTTGTACCGGAGACTTCCGGGATTCCTCGGAGGCAAGGTGGGCACCGTGGACGAGCGAGTGGGACCGGATCAGACCTGCAGTGAAAGCGTGGTCATGGCATTCCGCCAAGGTTTGGAGTCTTTCCATACAATCTTGAAGTACTTCCTCGTGTCTACCAATGGCATCTCCTTGGACGGAGACAGCATTTGCGAAGCTGGTCCGAGTCTGCTGGGTCAGTCATGGCCAGTTCGTACTATCACGACTCAGGATATGACCCAGATGCAGACACAGGATCGAGATGGTTCTGTTATCAGACAATTTATTATAGGCAAAGGGCAGGTCGAGGACAGGCAGAGGTTCGTAACCACTTCAGAGTCCGACAGGTACAGGACGGCAGACAGACTTAAGGTCAGAGCAGGCAGAAGTTCACAAACCAGGTCAGAATCAGGTAGGTACAGAATGGCAGGCAGGCTCAGAGTCAGGGCAGGCAGAAAGGTCAGAACCGGAAAGGCTAGAAACAAAAACTAGAGAGCGTGGGAAAAACAGGCAACACGCTGGGACAACCTTACAAAACAAGACAAACTGGCAACAGACCAACAGAAAACGCAGGTTTAAGTACACACGGGATAATGGAGGAAAATGGGAGACACCTGGTGGTTGGTGGAGACAAGCACAAGACAGGTGTAACAGATCAGGGTGTGACATGTTTAGGATTCAAACCCTCTCAAACAGCCTAATACATACTCTTCAGTAGAATAATGGACTTTACAGTGTCCGGCTATTAACATAATGTATACACAGTATATACACTACCAGTCAAACGTTTGGACACACCTACTCATTCAAAGGTTTTTATTTATTTTTACTATTTTCTACCTTGTAGAATAATAGTGAAGACATCGAATCTATGAAATAACACATATGAAATCATGTAGTAACAAAAAAGTGTTAAATAAATCAAAATATAATTTATTTGAGATTCATCAAAGTAGCCACCCTTTGCCTTGATGACAGCTTTGCACACTCTTGGCATTCTCTCAACCAGCTTCATGAGGTAGTCACCTGGAATGCATTTCAATTAACAGGTGTGCCTTGTTAAAAGTTACTTTGGAATTTCTTTCATTCTTAATGTGTTTGAGCCAATCAGTTATGTTGTGACAAGGGAGGTAAATGACCACGTCCATATTATGGCAAGTACAGCTCAAATAAACAAAGAGAAACGATAGTCCATCACTACTTTAAAGGGGAATGGAAACACTAGGAATTAAATCTAAGCAAAGAGATGTATTCAATCCACTAATACTAAACATGTGCATTTAACCTAAAAACATCTCTATATCTATCGTCGACAAGGTTTATTTGAGCTATGGTCAGCGCCATTTTAAATTGCTATATTAACAACTGATGCCAGTGCGTCACTGGCAGGAATCAGCTAATTGTCTGTGGTATCGAAGAGAGTGAGGTTAGGTGCGGACAAGGAAGATGGCAACAACAAGTAGTAATTCAAACATGAACTGTATTATGCCAGGCTGTAGAAAGTAGCTCCAAAAAAATCCCTCAGTAAACTACCATCGGCTGCCCAAGGAACCACAACTTTTGTGTGTCCTGAATGTCCTGATGAGGAAGGACGTGCCAGCTCGAGCTAGCAGGATCAGCAGCCAGCACTTTGCGGAGGAAGACTTCGAAATGAAGGGCACTTTCGATGCGGCAACCAGGAGTTTCCAAATGGAAGAGTCATAGGACTATGTTGAAGCGCTTTGCTTGCCCCTCCATGTTTAAGGGTTATGGTGTAGGGGTTACCGACCGACCATCATCAACATCGCTGGCTTCAGAGTCTAGCAAAAGCCGGACTGAACGGAGGTAGCGACGGGAGTCAATGGAGCCTGAGCTAACGTTAACCGGTCATGAGTCATGACTGTTGTTGGACTAGGCTAGCATTAGACACTGGACAACTTTGTTGCAACTCTAGTTGAAGGTAACTAGCTAATTGCGTCTGAAGGGTTTTGTGTAACAACCCCAGCAACTAACGTTAGCAAGCAACTCAACAGCAACTAACGTTAGCAAGCAACTCAACAGCAACTAACGTTAGCAAGCAACTCAATAGCAACTAAAATTGCAACACAGTTTCTCTGTGTAGCCCTATTATTAGGTAGTTACTGCTGTAGCTAGCTTCCACCTCAGATAGTCAAGTACTGTAATAGTTACTGTAGCTAGATTCCACCTCAGATAGTCAAGTACTGTAATAGTTACTGTAGCTAGATTCCACCTCAGATAGTCAAGTACTGTAATACATTTCGTTGACAGATTTGTTTTTGGAATGTTTTGTTAGCTTCACCTCATTTAGCTAGACTGAAGTTGGCATAGCTAATGTTTGCTGAAAAATAAATGTCCCTGTATTTGCTGTGTGTGTGTGTGTGTGTGTGTGTGTGTTGACATAGCATACAAGACAGGTATCTTGTTAACACCAACTGATATATTTGGGTTCAGTTGTCTTAACAAAACATTTGTTTGTTTTCAGGATCACATCCGGCCATGATTGGAAGTCCCTTAGGGCGTTGCACAATTGGCCCAGCGTCGTTCGGGTTTGGCCGGGGTAGGCCGTCATTGTAAATAAGAATTTGTTCTTAACTGACTTGCCTAGTTAAATAAAGGTTAAAAAATGTAATAAAATCATCCCTGAAAAGGTTTTCATCCTGGATGAGACTGTGCAGGAGGAGGTGAAGGAGGTACATGCTAATCCATGTTATTTCTAAGGCTGTTGTTTATTTTTCAAGACACAGTCTGTCATCCCTGAGGCCATTTTGGATATAAAATGGACAAAATACAATATATGCAGTGATTCTTGATTATAACTATAGCCTAATAGATGCCTTAATTGTTTTCTACCAACGGGAAAGAACAGTTAGTACAGAATGCCAAACTGACCCCTGGGCGCCAGAGTGCTCCTGTGCTGTGGCGGAGAAGAGGTCCACCGGGACCATCGATAAAGAGTTCAGGGCCCAGCTAGACTGCGCTCACGGCCATCAGTATACAACCGTGTCCTGCCCCTATCTGCCACAGATGGAGCTGACGGAGAGTGAGAATGAGATGAGTGCAGAACTCACTGTATGAATTGATTGATTGCTGTGCTGTGCTGTGCTGTGCTGTGCTGTGCTGTGCTGTGCTGTGCTGTGCTGTGTATTCACTAACTGTCTGAGTGATGTGACATTTTTATAGTATCTATAACATATTTTGGTGTGTATTTAATCTGCAATGTAACTTCTTAAAGTGTCAATCAGCAGTAGAAACAATAACAAAGTGTTCTCCCTGCTCCTCTTTCAGGTAAAATGCTTAGGGGTGGGGCTGGAGAAATGTAACCACTCTCAAATTCATAGAGCGATAGATGCAAATACTGACCATACATCCATTATAGTTTGAACCATGTTTTGAGGCTGCATTGTGTTTTTTGATATCTTCTTTGGTTACAAACGTTGGAGTATAATGAACTTATATTTGGGGTATGACAGTTGATCTAAGCTCACTAGGAATTTCTAAGTTAGATTCTTCAAGAATCAATGGTTACATATCATTAATTTATAAGTGCAAAAAATGGATGTAGCTACTGCTGATTGCCCCTTCAAGGTATGCCACTGTTGTTTGTCTATTGATCTTGTGCATGAGGCAAAGACTTGTAATCACAAGCCTTTCATGTGAATCCTCTTTTGTTTCATTGAAACTTGTAAAAACACCTTAATAACCCTGTAATTTACTATGAATTTTTTGTAATCCTGTTTCTATGACCTGTTTCCACTACCATGTAGCCAGGTCGCTTTGGATAAAGGCGTCTGCTAAATGGTATATATTATTAAAGTCTCCTTTGACCCTGCCAACTAGCTAGCCAGTGTAGTTACCATTCCTTTCCAATAGATGGCAGCCAAAGCTAGTTGAAGTCACTACTCTAGCGACAGGGACAGGGGGTTAGTGCGTGTTGAAAGTAGTTTTAACTTCAAAGCAAGTTTATCTAGATTACGCTTGAACCTGTTGTTATAGGGGACAAGCTAACTAATACTATTTTTACATAAGGCGCAGGCATTGGGGCTATGTCTTGAAAAAAGTTACAGCAGGCTTGATTCACTAAATTAACTGGTTTTATTCAAACTCAAACCTTATGTAAATGCCACTTGCTTCTGGGTATGCTGCCTTATGGAAGAGACGACACACACAGGGATGACACGCCATACACCTCATCCAATTCCCCCTTGTGCCCATAGGGTGAACTAGCGATAAGCTGCCAGCCTGTATGCTCTGCAAACAAAATCATTAAAAAAGTTAGTCTGATAGCGAAACTAAATCACAATGTATTTATAACGAGCACGCCACATTATTGGTTAGAATGAGATTTCATTAATCATTCGGGGCGGCAGGCAGCCTGGTGGAGAAAGCGTTGGGCCAATAACCGAAAGGTTGCCAGATCGAATCCCCGAGCTGACAAGGTAAAAATCTGCCGTTCTGCCCCTGAACAAGGCAGTTAACCCACTGTTCCTAGGCTGTCATTGTAAATAAGAATTTGTTCTTAACTGACTTGCCTAGTTAAATAAAACAATTATTTGAACTCTGGTTGTCTGATCAAAAGATGAATGCTTTACCATCGTGCCAAACAACGCTCGTCATAGACATTATTATAGGTTTAGCAATATGCTCAGCATATGTGGGACCTCCTTCAAGGCTGTTGGAAAAGTATTCCTCATGAAGCTGGTTGAGAGAATGCCGAAAGTGTGCAAAGCTGTCATCAAGGCAAAGGCTAGCTACTTTAAAGAATCTAAAATATATTTTCATTTGTTTAACACTTTTCTGGTTACTACATGATTCCATATGTGTTATTTCATAGTTTTGATGTCTTCAATATTATTCTACAGTGTAGAAAATAGTAAAAATAAAGAAAAACCCTTGAATGAGTAGGTGTGTCCAAACTTTTGACTGGTACTGTATATCATTAGCAGCGGTGTAAAGTACTTAAGTAAAAATACTTTAAAGTACTGCTTAAGTAGTATTTTTTTGGAATCTCTACTTTACTTTTTATATTTTTGCTAACTTTTGCTTTTACTTCACTACATTCCTAAAGAAAATCATATACTTTTTACTCCATACATTTTCCCTGACACCCAAAAGTACTCGTTACATTTTGACAGGAAAATGGTCCAATTAACACACTTATCAAGAGAACATCCCCTGTCATCTCTACTGCCTCTGATCTGGCGGACTACTGAACACAAATGCTTCATTTGTAAATTATGTCTGAATGTTGGAGTGTGCCCCTGGCTATCCGTCAATAAAAAAATAAAGAAAATCTTGCCATTTGGTTTGCTTAATATAAGGAATTTGAAATGGTTTATACTTTTACCTTTACGTTTGATACTTAAGTACAATTTAGCAATTCCATTTACTTTTGAAACTTAAGTATATTTAAAACAAAATACTTTTGGACTTTTACTCAAGTAGTATTTTACTGGATGACTTTCAATTTTACTTGAGTCATTTTCTGTTAAATAAAGTTAGTTAAATAAAGATGAAATAAATCAAATAAAATCTTTACTTTTACTCAAGTATGACAATTGAGTACTTCATCCACCACTGATCATTAGGCTGTAAGTATTTCTCGATATAGGCCTTTTGTAAATGTGTATTATTGTAGCGTCACCATCTTTACTGCAAAAAGGGGGGAAAAATGACACACAACTTGAAGCTACATATTCATTTGACAGAGGTAATAAAGTGGCCATTGATCAGTACAGCATTTTGATAAAACAGGACCATGTTTTCAAAACAATATTGTACTGGTAACGGTTCCAGAAATCAGGAATGCAGACAGGCTCTATAGACCTCTATTTATGAGTGACTGTGTTCAACACACCACCAAGCTAGTCACCATATTACTACAAGACAAAATTGCTCACTCAATCCCACATGATGGTCTTGTAAGTATAAAAGCAATGCTTGTTTTTCATATAATAACATAAAAGCTTTAAAGGCCAGTTCAATGGGATTAGTGTGGTGTGTGAAGAATCTAATACGTTAACTTGTATGTAGTATAAATCACACTGTGGGAGAACAACCTCTAAGAGTATGAATGAGGCTGTGTGAGAAGGTTTGAATCCTAAGCAACCTGCCTACACATTGTTTGAAGTACAATAGACCAACATAGCTACTGTGGAGTAGGCATTGTGGTGCTCATGTGAATTTCCTTTCTTTTAAAGCTTCAGGCCAATACCTACTTATCACTTAAAATGTCATTTTTAGTTTTTAATAGTATTGTATGCACTGGTTCAGTTTTCACTTGTGATCACTTTGTAACAAATATTTCAACACTACATATTGGTTGGGTCAAAAATGGCACCCTATTCCCTATATTGTACACTAATTTGGACCAGAGCCCTTTGGGCCCATTGTTACAACCTGTTACATTTTTACATTTTTAGTCATTTAGCAGACACTCTTATCCAGAGCGACTTACAGTAGTGAATGCATACATCTCATACATAGTTTTTTTTTTTGTACTGTGGAAATCGAACCCACTTTCAGCTATTTTGTGACAACAACAGTAACAAGGTATTTTAACTTTCTCCTCCTATATCTGTGTTAACGGGCAGTAGATTACATAGTATCTCTGTGTTAACGGGCAGTAGATTCCATAGTATATCTGTGTTAACGGGCAGTAGATTCCATAGTATCTCTGTGTTAACGGGCAGTAGATTCCATAGTATCTCTGTGTTAACGGGCAGTAGATTCCATAGTATCTCTGTGTTAACGGGCAGTAGATTCCATAGTATCTCTGTGTTAATGGGCAGTAGATTCCATAGTATCTCTGTGTTAATGTGCAGTAGATTCCATAGTATCTCTGTGTTAAAACTTCTTCATGATTGGTGGGTCCCCTACGGGATGGTTGAGCTAACGTAGGCTAATGCGATTAGCATGAGGTTGTAAGTAACAGGAACATTTCCCAGGACATAGACATATCTGATATTGGCAGAAAGCTTAAATTCTTGTTAATCTAACTGCACTGTCGAATTTACAGTAGCTATTACAGTGAAAGAATACCATGCTTTTGTTTGAGGAGAGTGCACAGTTTTGAACATGGAAAGTTATTAATAAACAAATTAGGCACATTTGACAGTCTTGATACAACAGTCAAAACTGTTCGCTGCTCTGGCACCCCTATGGTGGAACAAGCTCCCTCACGACGCCAGGACAGCGGAGTCAATCACCACCTTCCGGAGACACCTGAAACCCCACCTCTTTAAGGAATACCTGGGATAGGATAAAGTAATCCTTCTAATCCCCCCCCCCTAAAATATTTAGATGCACTATTGTAAAGTGGTTGTTCCACTGGATATCATAAGGTGAATGCACCAATTTGTAAGTCGCTCTGGATAAGAGCGTCTGCTAAATGACTTAAATGTAAATGTAAATGTTAACAGAAATGCAATGGTTCATTGGATCAGACAAAAACTTTGCACATACACTGCTGCCATCTAGTGGGCAATATCTAAATTGCACCTGGGATGGAATAATGCAACATGGCCTTTCTCTTGCATTTCAACGATGATGGTACAACAAAAATACAAAAAAACATTAGTTTTTTTCTTTGTATTATCTTTTACCAGATCTAATGTATTATATTCTCCTACATTGCTTTCGCATTTCCACAAACTTCAAAGTGTTTCCTTTCAAATGGTACCAAGAAAATGCATATCCTTGCTTCAGGGCCTGAGCGACAGGCAGTTAGATTTGGGTATGTCATTTTATGCGAAAATTGAAAAAAAGGGTCCGATCCTTAGAGGCTAAAGTGCAATAGATTCCATAGTATCTCTGTGTTAAAGTGCAGTAGATTCCATGGTATCTCTGTGTTAATGTGCAGTAGATTCCATAGTATCTCTGTGTTAACGTGCAATAGATTCCATTGTATCTCTGTGTTAAAGTGCAGTAGATTCCAGAGTATCTCTGTGTTAATGTGCAGTAGATTCCCTAGTATCCTTCTGTTAATGTGCAGTAGATTCCATAGTATCTCTGTGTTAATGGGCAGTAGATTCCATAGTATCTCTGTGTTAATGTGCAGTAGATTCCATAGTATCTCTGTGTTAATGGGCAGTAGATTCCATAGTATCTCTGTGTTAATGGGCAGTAGATTCCATAGTATCTCTGTGTTAATGTGCAGTAGATTCCATAGTATCTCTGTGTTAACGGGCAGTAGATTCCATAGTATCTCTGTGTTAATGTGCAGTAGATTCGATAGTATCTCTGTGTTAACGGGCAGTAGATTCCATAGTATCTCTGTGTTAACGGGCAATAGATTCCATAGTATCTCTGTGTTAATGTGCAATAGATTCCATAGTATCTCTGTGTTAAAACTTCTTCAGGATTGGTGGGTCCCCTACGAGATGGTTGAGCTAACGTAGGCTAATGCGATTAGCATGAGGTTGTAAGTAACAGGAACATTTCCCAGGACATAGAAATATCTGATATTGGCAGAAAGCTTAAATTCTTGTTAATCTAACTGCACTGTCGAATTTACAGTAGCTATTACAGTGAAAGAATACCATGCTATTGTTTGAGGAGAGTGCACAGTTTTGAACATGGAAAGTTATTAATAAACAAATTAGGCACATTTGACAGTCTTGATACAACATTCTTAACAGAAATGCAATGGTTCATTGGATCAGACTAAAACTTTGCACATACACTGCTGCCATCTAGTGGCCAATATCTAAATTGCACCTGGGATGGAATAATGCAACATGGCCTTTCTCTTGCATTTCAAAGATGATGGTACAACAAAAATACAAAAAAACATTCTTTTTTTTCTTTGTATTATCTTTTACCAGATCTAATGTGTTATATTCATTCTACATTCCTTTCACATTTCCATAAACTTCAAAGTGTTTCCTTTCAAATGGTACGAAGAATATGCATATCCTTGCTTCAGGGCCTGAGCGACAGGCAGTTAGATTTGGGTATGTCATTTTATGCGAAAATTGAAAAAAAGGGTCCAATCCTTAGAGGCTAAAGTGCAGTAGATTCCATAGTATCTCTGTGTTAACGTGCTGTAGATTCCATAGTATCTCTGTGTTAACGTGCTGTAGATTCCATAGTATCTCTGTGTTAACGGGCAGTAGATTCCATAGTATCTCTGTGTTAACGGGCAGTAGATTCCATTGTATCTCTGTGTTAATTTACAGTTCATTCCATAGTATCTCTGTGTTAATGTGCAGTAGGTTCAATAGTATCTCTGTGTTAATGTGCAGTAGATTCCATAGTATCTCTGTGCTACCGCACAGTAGATTCCATAGTATCTCTGTGTTAACGGGCAGTAGATTCCATAGTATATCTGTGTTAACGGGCAGTAGATTCCATAGTATCTCTGTGTTAACGTGCAATAGATTCCATAGTATCTCTGTGTTAACGTGCTGTAGATTCCATAGTATCTCTGTGTTAATGGGCAGTAGATTCCATAGTATCTCTGTGTTAACGGGCAGTAGATTCCATAGTATCTCTGTGTTAACGGGCAGTAGATTCCATAGTATATCTGTGTTAATGGGCAATAGATTCCATAGTATCTCTGTGTTAAAGTGCAGTAGATTGTCTGTCATATGCTGTCATATGCTCATGCAAACTGTTATGAATGACAAAGTGCAGTGCTTCTATGAGTGGGTAAGGCTTTACTTGTCAATGAGTTACAGTGCATACTCAATATGTATATTCCCCATATAGTTAGCTTGGAATTCATGTAATGCCCACTGAACACCCTCAAAATATGTTAATACGAAAGTTCAGCAGATACATTTGTAAAAAGCTGTCAACAATCACAAACATTATCACTTGCTTATATGTATAGCACCCCAGCTGTGACTTCCTAAGTTGTGCAGTCAATGTGGCCTGATTGGCATACATGACTGGTTACACACAAACACACAAAAACACACACACACACACACACACACACACACACACACACACACACACACACACACACACACACACACACACACACAGACACACACACACACACACACACACACACACAACAGTTTAAGCTATTTTGTGACAACAACAGTAACAAGGTATTTTTGGTGGAAATATTAAAGACGTCTACTATAACTTTTGCAGCTGTCCGACTATCGAAGATTAAGTTACAGATATTTCTTACATTTTTAACATTCAATTCCTTTCAATTACATTTTTTAATGAATTCGTTTTTTTTTAACAACAATCAAGTACCTTCAGCATTTGACTGTCTATCACTGTGAATAAGTCTAGAACTACATAAGTATGGAGTATAAAGTGCTGTACATTAATGCATAGGTAGGGTATGACCAATAACAAGACTGTCTTGAATCTTATTCATTTGTAAAACATATTTACCAATTGAAAAGAAAATGAAGCAACATATTGTAAAAAGCTTTTATCTAAATTGAGAGCAAATGCATTTAATTTCACTTGGCTTCAGCATCAATTCTTCACACTTTACTTTTCAACTGCTCCCATTACTGTTCACGTTAAGTCACTACATTAATAAGAAAATTCACTCTGGTCAGTGTTTCAGATTAAAAAAGGGAAGTAAAGTCATTTAGACAGGAAGTAGCAGCTAGCGACTTTAAAAAAAATGAGGAAGCCTAAAAAAACACTCCCAATTCACAATATACTGTATATTATGTGCTTCACTGCAGTGTGAGAGGATATCATACATATGTATTAAAGTAGTAAACTGACTTATTATTGTGTTGTTGTAGTTGATATCTATGTATTGTGGTGTTTTGAAAAGTGTAGGCCCTCAGACGAAACGGTTTCTGGTGTTGCAACATTTGAAGTGACCTGCTCACATCCTGTTCAGCCCGCTAGCAGTCGAACATGGTCGCCTCAGCGCAGGATCACAGATAGAAGCAGTGGAGCAGAGGAGTTGTTGTTTCTTCCAAGGTAAAGTCCCATTCACCTAATACCGTACATAATGGTTTGGATAAGTTTTGATTCATATTGTGCTTGAGGTCAGAGATGGTAGTACTGTAGTTGTTGTTTTTGTTTTTGTTAGGAAGGTCAATTGTTTAGGGTCAGGCAACAGGGTGAAGAGAGACTGGATGGATCAGCAGACTGGGCCTTGGAGTAGTCTGACGATGTACAGCACAGTAGCAGTCTTACCAAAGATTTATTCAACTCCCTCACTTTTTTTTTTACTTTAAGTAAATATGTGTGTTTTTTTTTTGTCAGTGTTGTCTTGCTTTGTTGCTGCGTTCCTTTCAACACATTTTGAGGGAAAACTTAAACACATTTCAAGCCAACCATTTCGATGAGCTTGGTCACAGTGACAAAGTCTTGTGTTAACATTTCTTGAGTAAATTAAATGTCAGTCTTTTTTCAAAAGATTTATAACAATAACAGTGGGTAAGAATCATATGATTTGTAATATATAGAATTGTATGCTGGTGAAAAACATTTTATTTCATTTTTATCACTTTTTCCAGCACTTAATTTGAATGGGCGGTGTGATGCTTGGTTTGTGCTGACCTAAGATTCATCTCTGAATTGTGAATGATCTTTGTGGCAGATCTCACTTAGTAGGTATCACCCGAGAGGACTTTGGCGTTGAATTGTATTGGTCACATACACATATTTAGCAGATGTTATTGCGGGTGTAGTGAAATGCTTGTGTTCCTAGCTCCAACAGTGCAGTAGTATCTAACAATTCACTACAATACACACACATCTAAAAGTAAAATAATGGAATTTAAGGGAACGTTAAAGTTAAGGCATTCAAGGGAAAGTTCAGTCTTGAACCTTTCCTTATTGAAATCAGTCCATGGTCAAAGAGAATTGTGTCAGAGTAGAACCCCCCCCAGCCGCTTAGACTTTAAAGAATTAAATTGATATTTTCATATATTTCTTGATACACCGCAGCTTGTAGATGCATCATGTTGGTTCCTGGGTTTTGTTTTTATGTTTTACTCATAAAAGGCAATTGATAAGATCTTTGGTTTCACAGACTCAATGCTAGCCATTGTTGCATTAGAAAGATACATTTCTCAAAAATAATTTCTACTTTGTGATTTACATTGGCAGACGATTGAACTTTCAAAGACTAATCAGCTTCAAAACCATTCTCATTTTGAACATGTGATGCCACTGTCTAATCTTTCATCTCTTCATTTCCACGTTTGGATACCTTTTCATAACATTTTTTGGGGTGAGATCTGATTGACTTCTTGTTGAATTCAGGTTATAAAGGAGGCCTACAATGAAATAAGAAATCCATTCTCTTCTAATTAGTATTGGTTTATAATTCATTTCTAGTGATAATTGTTCTATATTTATATTGTATTTTTTGATTTTTTGAATCCCAGGCCCCCGTCCCCCGCAGGAGGCCTTTTGCCTTTTGGTAGGCCATCATTGTAAATAAGAATTTGTTCTTAACTGACTTGCCTAGTTAAATAAAGGTTAAATAAAATATAAATAAATACAATATTAATAGATTGAGGTATTATGCAGTACAAGATACTCAGAAATTCACTCAAATATTGTTCTTAGTTGATGCACAACAGATTTTGAGTCCACCAATTCACAGTTAAATAAAGCACTCCTGCTTTCATAATTGTCCCTTGTGGGATGAATGGAGTATTTGAATTGAATTTTTCAGTTACCTATTAATATATAAAAGGAACAACCAAAGAGCGATAATTGAATGGTCAAAGGTTTACAGATAAAAGCTAGACAGGAATTGAATTGATTGACTTCTTAGGTTTCCATTGACAATCAATACCCATGTAATTTCATGTGGTCCAACTTCGTTTTTTAAAGAAATGTAGAAAGAATAAATATTTTTGAGTTTAATAAAGCATAACTTGTTGCAGAAAGAGTGTTATTTTAACAGTCTGTGCTTCAATAAATTCTGCCCTTTGTATTTAGAATACAAAACGGGTAGTTCCAGTTTCACACTATTACAGTTGATACGATCTGGTTGTTCATTCACAGAATACAAGACATTTCTTAACTTCTTAAAAAATGGTACTCATTGGAAACAAGAAAGAGTTCCAAACTTTCTTATCATGAGATTATTGTGTAATGGCCTCTTTACCATTTCTAAGTAAATACAAGGAAAAATAGCTGTAATAATTCAACTGTAAAATGCACATTAAGAAAATGTGCAACTCATTGTTTTTGTCTTCTTGTGCTGCTTTGGGGGGCATGGTTACCATAGCAATGACCTTTTTGTACCAAACAGTTGCACTGCTTTCTATTTGAATCTTTTGTGGTACTGACTCCTTGTCCTATGTGAACACAGAGCAACTTATATATTCATCCTTCTCATTCTTCTTTTTTAGCACCTGAAGTTGTAATTTTTTTTCAGTAAAAGGCTAGTTCACACCTCTGCGACCGTATATCTGTCTTTGGTGGGCTGCTAGTTTTAGGCTACAACAGGATGTCTATCTTCCATTGTCTTCAGTTCATTGTAGAATGTTTGTAGAAACCCAGCAATGTTTAGTCTAAAATGTATGCATTACCAATTACAACTAAATTCGGTTAATGATTTGTAACCTCCGTTAATTCAACGTGTCTATGGTTAAGTTGGTTTAGTTATAATTGAGACCGTTTGTCAGCATTTTTTCTAGGTCACTTACAGTGCCTTAAGAAATTATTCATACCCCTTGACGTGTTCCACATTTTGTTTTGTTACAGCCTGAATTCAAAATGGATTTAAGAGATTTTTTCCCTCACCCATCTACACACAGCACCTCATGATGACAATGTGAAAACATGTTTTTAGACATTTTTGCAAATGTATTGAAAATGAAATACAGACATATCTAATTTGCATAAGTACGCACACCCCTGAGTCAATACATTGTGGAAGGACCTTTGGCAGCGATTACAGCTGTGCATCTTTTGGGGTAAGTCTCTAAGAGCTTTCCACACTTGGATTGTGCAACATTTGCCCATTATTATAAAAATAATTATTCAAGCTCTGTCAAATTGGTTGTTGATCATTGCTAGACAACCATTTTCAGGTCTTGCCACATTTGTTCAAGTAGATTTAAGTCAAAACTGTGACTTGGCCACTCAGGAACATTCACTGTCTTCTTGGCAAGCAACTCCAGTGTAGATTTGGCCTTCATCTCCCAGTGTCTGGTGGAAAGCAGACTGAACCTGGTTTTCCTCTAGAATTTTGCCTGTGCTTAGCGCCATTCCATTTATTTTTTATCCTGAAAAACTCCCCAGTCCTTGCCGATGACAAGCATACCCATAACATGATGTAGCCACCACTATGCTTGAAAATACGGAGAGTGGTACTTAGTAATATGTTGTATTGTATTTGCCCCAAACATAACACTTTGTATTCAGGACAAAAAGTGAATTGCTTTGACACGTTTTTTGCAGTATTACTTTAGATGCCTTGTTGCAAACAGGATGCATGTTTTGAATTATTTTTTTTAATCTGTATAGGCTTCCTTATTTTCACAATTAGGATAGTATTGTGGAGTAACTACAATCTTGTTGATCCATCCTCCGTTTTCTCCTGTTACAGCCATTAAACTCTGCAACTGTTTTAAAGCCACCATTGGCCTCATGATGAAATCCCTAAACAGTTTCCTACCTCTCCGGCAACTGAGTTAGGAAGGACGCCTGTATCTTTGTAGTGACTGGTTGGATTGATACACCATCCAAGTGTAATTCATAGCTTCACCATGCTCAAAAGGAAATTTTATGTCTGCTTTTTATTTTACCCATCTACCAATAGATGCCCTTCTTTGCAAGGCATTGGGAAACTTCCCTGGTCTTTGTGATTGAATCTGTGTTTGAAATGTGCTGCTCGACTGAGGGACCTTACAGATAATGAATTGTATGTGTGGGGTACAGAGATGAGGTAGTCATAAAAAAAATAATGTTAAACATTATTATTGCACACAGAGTGAGTCCATGAAACTAATTATGTGACTCGTTAAGCACTTCTCTATTCCTGAACTTATTTAGGCTTAGGAGTTGAATACTTATTGACTAAAGACATTTCAAGTTTTCATTTTTTATTAATTTGTAAGCATTTCAAATATCATAATTCCACTTTGACATTATGGGGTATTAAGTGTAGGCCAGTTTTAAACAATTTTAAATTCAGGCTGTAACACAACAAATGTGGAAAAAGTCAAGGGCTGTGAATACTTTCTGAAGGCTCTGTACATGACGCAAATGTGTTATTGTGTCTGCAGTGAGTGACCACAATAAAAAGGAACTTGGGAGAGGAAAGAAATTGTTTATTGGATGGATGAGTGTCATGACTGACCATCTACTTACTGTAAATAGGACTCTCCTCTTAAGTTCCAATGAAACACCCACAGTACAGTAAGTAGTATTGAAAGTACACTTCACAGTCAGTAGGAAATTTAATGAATATAAGTAATACCTGTCTGTCCTCAGGCCAGGGCTACTACCTGTCCAAAACCTGGTTTCCCTAATGCGGCTATAATGACTTAAAGGCGACTGAGAAGATGCATTTAGAAAACCAAACAACTTTATGAACCCAAACTGATTCTTTGCACCTTGACCTTTATTAAAGGGCTATTGATTTACATTCCCCCCCCCCCCCCCCCCCCCCCCCAACCAATTTTCAAAGAGAAAATGTATTGGTATTAAAGGTTAAAGAGATATTTCTCATGAACCTTTGGGGTTGTACCCTATATAAAATATTTGATGAATTATATTGGATAACTTCAGTGAAGAATCACACTGGACATGGCTGACAATCATTATCTGGCAATCTTATCTTTGTTGGTCCTCAGGCCAGGGTTAATACCTGTCTGTCCTCAGTCCAGGGCTACTACCTGTCTGTCCTCAGGCCAGGACTAATACCTGTCTGTCCTCAGGCCAGGGTTAATACCTGTCTGTCCTCAGGCCAGGACTAATACCTGTCTGTCCTCAGGCCAGGGCTACTACCTGTCTGTCCTCAGGCCAGGGCTAATACCTGTCTGTCCTCAGGCCAGGACTAATACCTGTCTGTCCTCAGGCCAGGGTTAATACCTGTCTATGCTCAGGCCAGGGTTAATACCTGTCTGTCCTCAGGCCAGGGCTACTACCTGTCTGTCCTCAGGCCAGGACTAATACCTGTCTGTCCTCAGTCCAGGGCTACTACCTGTCTGTCCTCAGGCCAGGACTAATACCTGTCTGTCCTCAGGCCAGGGTTAATACCTGTCTGTCCTCAGGCCAGGACTAATACCTGTCTGTCCTCAGGCCAGGGTTAATACCTGTCTGTCCTCAGGCCAGGGTTAATGCCTGTCTGTCCTCAGGCCAGGGTTAATACCTGTCTATGCTCAGGCCAGGGTTAATACCTGTCCGTCCTCAGGCCAGGGTTAATACCTGTCTGTCCTCAGGCCAGGGTTAATACCTGTCTATGCTCAGGCCAGGGTTAATACCTGTCCGTCCTCAGGCCAGGGTTAATACCTGTCTGTCCTCAGGCCAGGGCTACTACCTGTCTGTCCTCAGGCCAGGACTAATACCTGTCTGTCCTCAGTCCAGGGCTACTACCTGTCTGTCCTCAGGCCAGGACTAATACCTGTCTGTCCTCAGGCCAGGGTTAATACCTGTCTGTCCTCAGGCCAGGACTAATACCTGTCTGTCCTCAGGCCAGGGTTAATACCTGTCTGTCCTCATGCCAGGGTTAATGCCTGTCTGTCCTCAGGCCAGGGTTAATACCTGTCTATGCTCAGGCCAGGGTTAATACCTGTCCGTCCTCAGGCCAGGGTTAATACCTGTCTGTCCTCAGGCCAGGGTTAATACCTGTCTATGCTCAGGCCAGGGTTAATACCTGTCCGTCCTCAGGCCAGGGTTAATACCTGTCTGTCCTCAGGCCAGGGTTAATACCTGTCTGTCCTCAGGCCAGGGTTAATACCTGTCTGTCCTCAGGCCAGGGTTAATACCTGTCTGTCCTCAGGCCAGGGCTAATACCTGTCTGTCCTCAGGCCAGGGTTAATACCTGTCTGTCCTCAGGCCAGGGTTAATACCTGTCTGTCCTCAGGCCAGGGTTAATACCTGTCTGTCCTCAGGCCAGGGTTAATACCTGTCTGTCCTCAGGCCAGGGTTAACACCTGTCTGTCCTCAGGCCAGGGCTAATACCTGTCTGTCCTCGGGCCAGGGCTAATACCTGTCTGTCCTCAGGCCAGGGCTAATACCTGTCTATCCTCAGGCCAGGGTTAATACCTGTCTGTCCTCAGGCCAGGGCTAATACCTGTCTGTCCTCAGGCCAGGGCTACTACCTGTCTGTCCTCAGGCCAGGACTAATACCTGTTTATGCTCAGTCCAGGGTTAATACCTGTCTGTCCTCAGGCCAGGGTTAATACCTGTCTGTCCTCAGGCCAGGGTTAATACCTGTCTGTCCTCAGGCCAGGGCTAATACCTGTCTGTCCTCAGGCCAGGGTTAATACCTGTCTGTCCTCAGTCCAGGGTTACTACCTGTCTATGCTCAGTCCAGGGTTAATGCCTGTCTATGCTCAGTCCAGGGTTACTACCTCAGACACTTTCCTCCGAAGAATTAGCATGACTCATCAGTTTCATTCCGTCACCAATTGCTAAATTACCATTGAAAACGTTGTCAGAGATAGGAATCTAATTTGCTTCCCAACAGTCCAATAAGTCAGAAGGCTTTTCAAGTTTTACTTGAAGATGAGAGGGAGACTGTTAAAGTTATAGTATCTTATTACTTTAAAAGCACCAACTGTAAGATTACCTGCTATTCAATGGCCATAACCAATTGATAGCAATACAAATAACTTATCATTGCCCAATTTTAGAACAACTGTCTAATCTTACCATTATCATAAATATGAACTGATCATGTTCATCTCATGGACTATCAGTCTTTGCATCCATAGATGAAAGACCTTCCCACTAACAAGATGGCAACCAGCATAGGTGAAACACCTTCCCACTAACGAGATGGCAACCAGCATAGGTGAAACACCTTCCCACTAACGAGATGGCAACCAGCATAGGGGAAACACCTTCCCACTAACGAGATGGCAACCAGAACAGGTTAAACACCTTCCCACTAACGAGATGGCAACCAGAACAGGTTAAACACCTTCCCACTAACGAGATGGCAACCAGCACAGGTTAAACACCTTCCCACTAACGAGATGGCAACCAGAACAGGTTAAACACCTTCCCACTAACGAGATGGCAACCAGAACAGGTTAAACACCTTCCCACTAACGAGATGGCAACCAGAACAGGTTAAACACCTTCCCACTAACGAGATGGCAACCAGCACAGGTTAAACACCTTCCCACTAACGAGATGGCAACCAGCACAGGTTAAACACCTTCCCACTAACGAGATGGCAACCAGAACAGGTTAAACACCTTCCCACTAACGAGATGGCAACCAGCACAGGTTAAACACCTTCCCACTAACGAGATGGCAACCAGCACAGGTTAAACACCTTCCCACTAACGAGATGGCAACCAGAACAGGTTAAACACCTTCCCACTAACGAGATGGCAACCAGCACAGGTGTAACCCCTTCCCACTAACGAGATGGCAACCAGCACAGGGGAAACACCTTCCCACTAACGAGATGGCAACCAGCACAGGTTAAACACCTTCCCACTAACGAGATGGCAACCAGAACAGGTTAAACACCTTCCCACTAACGAGATGGCAACCAGCACAGGTTAAACACCTTCCCACTAACGAGATGGCAACCAGCACAGGTTAAACACCTTCCCACTAACGAGATGGCAACCAGAACAGGTTAAACACCTTCCCACTAACGAGATGGCAACCAGCACAGGTGTAACACCTTCCCACTAACGAGATGGCAACCAGCACAGGGGAAACACCTTCCCACTAACGAGATGGCAACCAGCACAGGTGTAACACCTTCCCACTAACGAGATGGCAACCAGCACAGGTGTAACACCTTCCCACTAACGAGATGGCAACCAGCACAGGTGTGACACATACTGACTAAACGAGCTGACACCAATCGTAGCGCGCTACGTGTTAATGAGCTATACGTGCTAAATTCCAACCTCAAAAAATAGGTGTGACCCTGGACAACACCCAGTCATTCTCTGCAAACGTCAAAGCAGTGACGCGCTTCCGAAGGTTCATGCTCTACAACATCCATAGAGTACGACCTTTCCTCAAACAGGAAGCGGCGCCGGTCCTAATCCAGGCACTTGTCATCTTCCGTCTAGACTACTACAACTTTCTGTTGGCTGGGCTAGCCGCATGTACCATCAAACCCCTGAAACTTATTCAGAATGCCACAGCCCGCCTGGTGTTCAACCTTCCTAAGTTCTCCCATGTCACGCCGCTCCTCCACTAACTTCCAGTCGAAGATCACATCATCTGCAAGACCCTAGTGCTTGCCTACGGAGCAGCAAGGGGAACTGCCCCTCCTTAACTTCAGGCTATACTCAAACCCTACATCCTTACCCAAGTACTCAGTTCTGACACCTCTGGTCATCTCTGTCATGGAACCTCAATGGTGGAACAAGATTCCCCCTAAAGTCAGGACAACGGAGTCCTTGCCGATCTTCTGAAAATGTCTGAAACACCTACCTCTTTGAAGAGTATCTTAAAAAACGCACTTATTTAAGAAACGTGTCTTTTCCCACTAGTATTGACTTTGCAGATAAATACTTTGAGAGGAAAATGTACTTGATATGATTGTGATATGTTGTTGTCTCACCTCAACTTAAGATGACTGTACTAATTGTAAGTCGCTCTGTATAAGAGCGTTTTCCAAATAACTAGACTCTATGGTTGTGTTATCTGATTGTCATACTGTGTATGAACACGGCTCACTGAATCCTGCTCAGAGATGCAGTGAAGTGTTGCGGGTGTGTTTCACACTACATCTGTCACATAGGCCTTTACTGTAGAGTTACTGGGTGATGAGGCTGTCCTGTCTTTTGGAACTTCCTGGTATCAGTCATGTAGCACAGTAGCAATATTGATGTAAGGTTTGAAATATATTCACCTTTTAATTCAACATATCGAATTAGCCATAGTCAATATGTTGATGTAAGTTCTGTCTATGGAATGAACGGTCCCTTATTGCCGTCCCATTGAACAGTAGTTACATGGCTGGCACTTGTCAGGTTCAGTGTAATAACAGTGTAGGTACAATTTGTTACATAATACTAGCTAGTACACAATATCTGTCATCAGTAAATGCAAGTATTAGTAAAATAGGTTTTACAAAAGCTTTGAGTGGGGTTAGATGTGTGTGTAGTCAAACGATGGTTAGGTACTACATTCTCACAAGTCGGATACCAACAGGTGTCGTGCACATTTCACTGTATCGTGATCTTTTGAATCTGTTCCCTCTCGTAGGTCTCCATTGAGAGAGTCATAGCAAAGCTTCTTTCGGGCATTTCCAGTGCAGCCAAGAACCAGCAGACAAAATGGCCGACAATGTAAATGCCTTGCCCTTCTTCTACGGCAACATCACCCGGGAGGACGCGGAGGACTACCTGCGACAGGGGGGCATGGGCGACGGCATGTACCTGCTACGGCAGAGCCGGAGCTACTTAGGAGGCTACGCCCTGTCAGTGGCCTACAGACGGGAGTGCTACCACTATACCATAGAGAGGGAGCTCAATGAGACGTACGCCATCGTTGGGGGGAAAAGCCACCGAACCCCCGTGGATGTGATTGACTACCACTCCCAGAAGTGCGAAGGGCTGGTGTGTCTGCTGAAGATGCCCTACAACAGGCCCAAGGGCATGCAGCCCAAGGTGGGGCCTTTTGAGGACCTCAAGGAGAAGCTGATCAGAGAGTATGTGAAAAAGACCTGGAACCTGCAGGTTAGTAGAAATACTTGGGTTGACTGATTCATTGGATAGTTGGTTGGTTGGTTCATTCATTTATTCCTTCATTAATGTATTTATTTTACACCTGACTTTACCTGAAGTGAACCTTAATGCCATGTTGTTACTCTATCCCAACTTTAGTGACCAAAATAACGGTAAATGAAATAGTGATTGATTGTTAGGGAAATGACCCAATGCTGTCTCAAATGTGTTACTACTGTAGTAGGCCTAAAGTTACCGTGTATTTACATGCAATAACACCATCCAACAACTCAAAATTACAAATAACTACATATCTGTGTGAAGTGTGACTAAAAGACACTTTGGTCAGTTTTGCCATGAAGGATGTTTTGTTACTGTTGATATAATGTGTTGTGTCACAGCTAAACACGCTTTGTTATCAACAGGTAATTAAACTTTATTTCAAGTGCATTTAGAATCGCAACATACTTGACATTAAAACAAAAATACAAGAGCATAGAAAGTACAGGATGTCTAAAACAATCACTTATTAATAAAAGCCTGGCTAAAAAGGTGGGTTTTGGAAAGTGATTTAAAAATCTCCATGGTGTCAGACCCTCATACACGGCGAGCTGTTACACTACAGAGGTGCTTTAATAGACAACGTTTCTAGCCAAATGGCACTGTACAAACCTCTCTTTAACCAATTTACAGCATTGCAAAATGTTCTGCTTACTTCAAAAGTGGTATGTATTTAGTAAACCTAGAAAACATCTAGCAACTTTAGCATAGTCACGATGATCCACTGCCTTTCGAAGTTTGTCATAAACAATACGAAGAACACCATTCACATGCTTACATTTTCAAACCTACTTACGTATATCGCCAGAGCCGGACCCAGCCGCTAAGCAAAATAAGTGGTGGGGGGCGGGGGCTCAGACTGAAGACTTAGACTGGGTGGGGGGCTCAGACTGAAGACTTAGACTGGGTCTCAACTTACTGTTGATTTGATTTTATTAGGATTCATTTTAATTTGAGTAACAATAGGACAGTACATAAAGGGCAATTTCTGAATGTAGTTGTGCATCAGCAGTTTTAATATTCTTTCTCAATATGTCAGCAAAAACCTTTTATTTTGGTAAGTTACCAACCGGCCACACGGGGGGGGGGGTGATTTTGTTAGTCACGCTCACTCAGATATCATATTAACATTACATTAGTCAGTGCATATTGTGTAGAAATTCAGGAAATTTGGTTAAAAACTGCAAAAAAATTCGCTCCACCCTATGCCAAAATGTGCAGAATAGCAGGAAATTAGTTGTAAACCCGTAGATTTTTCTCTCCACACCATGGCAAAATGAGTAGAATTGCATGAAATTAGTTAGAAAATGTAAAAATCTTCTCTACGCCTCATAGCAAAATGAATAAAATTGCAGGAAATTAACTGTCAAATGTTTAGGCAAATGTTTGCTTAGGGCCCCCAAAAGGCTAGGGTCAGCTATTTCTATCATTATGGTATACCTTCCCTGTTGCTTGAAGCAGCCATAAAGTGGTCGGGGACAGGTCAGATGTCATTGTGTTATGTCCTCAGGGTGCGGCCCTGGAGCAGGCCATCATCAGCCAGAGACCTCAGCTGGAGAAGCTGGTCGCCACCACCGCCCATGAGAAGATGCCCTGGTTCCATCACACCATCACACGCGAGGACTCTGAATCACGGCTCCAGATGGGCTCTCGCACCAATGGCAAATTTCTGTAAGGGACCACTTAACATTACAATGGCTGCCTATCGTAACATCCCATGGTTTGCTTTGAATGGCCACGGGTAAAACTGTAAGGTGTAAAATTGTATGAACCTGTCATAAGGTGTAACACCAGTCAACAAGGTTACTTAAAAAACTATGTGTAATGGCTGTGTGAAGTCCTTTTAGTAGCTATGATCTACTCTTCACTTAAACTTTGTAATTCTATTTGAGATCCTAACAAAAATCATGTGAGGATATGACATAGCAGAACATTCTATATGATAAAAACCTTTTGTAGGTACTTTTTCCAAACCAATTCTGACATGTTCATGTCAGCTCTTATAGCTTGTAAAAAAAGAAATGGTTAAAAGCAAAGTGGTGTAGATTTGCTACGCTGAAAAGAAGATAGAAGACATACAGGAGAGGTCTGTAGTCTAGACTATTTATAGTAAGAAAAGTTTGTGCTGCGAGGCGCCAGCAGTGGCCTAGGCTGTAGAGAGAGAAGCAGGCTGCGGTTTCCGTTGTGACAGTTTGCAGAGGACTTCCTGGACTGACCAAAGAGCGGGGGGGGGGGGGGGGGGGGGGGGGAGGGGTTTGACTGCTCTACTTTATCTCATGAGAACATTCTAGAAGGGGCTCTTTGCAGTATTTTCCTCAAAGCTACTTCTCAGCGTTCAACGTATTAAAAATTGTGTCCCATTTTATTATTTTGAATTAATTTATATAATTTATATATTTTTTATTCATATCCTGAATTGAATTGATAACATTTGGAGCCTTTCCCTCCACAATTTCCATTACTTCAGTGTGTTTCAACAAATTTGGATTTATTTTTAATTAAATATGCATTTTCATATTGAAATATGCATTTTCATATTTAAATATGCATTTTCATATTTCATTTACTGTTAGGATTCTCAAATGCATAGCAATCATAAGGAATTCTGTAATTATATTTCAAAAAGGAAATCCATGAAACAACAGCTTTTATTTGTGAATGTCAATTCATCAATGTTGTCATCTAGTGTAGTAATGTATTTCATCAGACATTCTTATCAAGAGCGACTTAGAGTAGTGAAAGGATACATTTTCATACTAGCCCTCTGTGGGAATCGAACCGACAACCCTGGTGTTGCAAGCACTGTGCTCTACCAACTGAGCTACGCAGGACCCATATTCAATACCATAGCTCAGTTTCCTGTGTTGTGGGGTTCCTTTTCATCAAATTATCACCTACACAGTCACGTACCAATAGGAATGATTGTTTCGGAGTTTACAGTACTCATAGACCATGAGCTACTACCAAAGGCATATCTACTGAAGAATATTACCCCATCCAAGCACTGTACTAACCTTGATGAAAGTTAGTTTATTGTAACTCTAGCACTCTTTCATGTACATATGTTAGTCATTTAGCAGATGCTCTTATCCAGAGAGACTTACAGTAGTGAGTGTATACATTTTTATACTGGTCCTCCATGGGAATCAAGCCCACAACCATGCTCTACCAACTCTATCAACTAAGCCACACAGGACCTATATTCAGTGCCATAGCTCAGTTTCCTATGTTCATTTTTACATTTTAGTCATTTAGCAGACATTATCACACTTACATTTTAGTCATTTAGCAGACGCTCTTATCCAGAGCAACTTACAGTAGTGAATGCATACATTTAATTGAATTTCATTCCTTTTTTTTTATATATATATATCTTTTTTTTGTACTGGCCCCCCGTGGGAACTGAACCCACAACCCTGGCATTGCACACACCATGCTGGCGTTGCAAACCCCATGCTCTACCAACTGAGCCACAGGGAAGGCCTACAGATGGTAGTGCTACCACTATAGAGTGACTTACAATTAATGCGTTCATCTTAGAAGATAGCTAGGTGTGAAAACCACATATCACAGTCGTGGCTTCCCTGACGTTAGTGGGAAGTTCGTTTCCACCTCCTTATGTTCATCTGTGTCTCTTCCATATGTCTCCCTCCAGGATCAGACAGCGGGACCTGAATGGTTCCTACGCTCTGTGTCTCCTACATGGGTCACAAGTCATGCATTATCGCATCGATAAGGACAAGGCTGGCAAGCTCTCCATTCCTGATGGGAAGAAGTTTGACACACTGTGGCAGGTAATATCGCAGACTGTAGAATTATTTAAGGTCCCACTTTAAACAAACAATTTCAATTTATAGGGCCAGTTTCCCGGACACAGATTAAGCCTAGTCCTGGATTCAAAAGTTTTACTCTCTATTGAAAATGCTTAGTCCAGGATTAGGCTTGATCTGTCTCCAGGAAACCTCCCAATAAAGGATATAATACAGACCTGATAGACAGGTTTATGCCGTGTAGGGCTAGATTCAATCAGATTGACAGCGCGCACAGCGTTGTTTTGTTGGAGGTAGAACTGCGTAAAGCCTATCGCATGCTTCCCAGTCTAAACAGTTTGTGCATATATTATATTAAAGCACTTAAGTCTCGATGAGGTGTGGTATATGGCCAAAATCTCCTGGTACTGACTAAAGTTCATGATGCCGTTGACCTAAACAAGAACCCCAGGACAAGTGTAAGCAAAGTGCCTCAATAGATCAAAGGTCCACCACCATATTTTACAGTAGGTATGGGGTTCTTTTCTGCTCATGCAGTCACATATCAACGCCAAACCCATCACTGGTGTGTGTGGTCATCTGACCAAACCACCGGTTCTAATCCAAGTGCCAATGCCGTTTAGGAAACTCCAGGCGTTTACATTGATTGGATGACATGAAAATAGAGCTCTTTGGGCCACGCACACACGTGAATGAGCAGAAAAGAGCCCCATACCTATTGCTAAATATGGGGGTGAATATTTTGATGCGTTGTTAAGTACCTATTATAAATTGTGTGGTTCAAGCCCTGAATGCTGATTGGCTGACAGCCGTGGTATATGAGACCGTATACCACGGGTATGAAAAAAAACACGTTATTTTTACTTCTCTAATTATGTTGGTAACCAGTTTATAATAGCAATAAGGCACCTTCGGGGGTTTGTGTCGTGACTAAGAACAACCCTTAGCCGTGGTATATTAACCATATACCACATCCCCTCAGGCCTTGTTGCTTAATTAAACACTAAGGAGAAAAGACAGCACGTTAACACATAGGCACAAGCTTCACCTGTTTTTGATTACCTGCAAGAGACATACCCTGACACCTGCTTTCTCTCGTAGCTGGTGGAGCATTACTCCTACAAGCCAGACGGGCTGCTCCGCGTACTGACTGACGCCTGTCCACGACCTGAGGGCGAACACTTTGGTACACACTCCTTCACAAGTAATAAAAACAGACAGAGCTGTTATGTGGAATATGGACGGAGAGAGAAATACTGTAGATAGAGTCCAATAGAGAAACATTGACAGACATACAGGCAGACAGACAAGCAGGCATACAGGCAGACAGACAGACAAGCAGACAGACAGACAAGCAGACAGACAGACAGACAGACAGACAGACAGACAGACAGACAGACAGACAGACAGACAGACAGACAGACAGACAGACAGACAGACAGACAAGCAGACAGACTAGCAGACAGACAGATGTTTAATAGTTGATACATAAGTCGATGCAATAATAGATGTATACTATATAGATTAACAGATGGATGTATACTAGACAGATTAATAGACAGCATATAGAGCAATCATTATACTGTGTATATGTTTACATGACTGTGGGAGTCATTCGTGTCCGACTGTTTTCATTGTGCAGGTGGTATTGGACGAGCAGGCTATAATAATGTAAGTGTTCCTCCACTTTACTTGCGTTTACTGTACTGCTCTCTCTTGCTGTGTGTGTGTGTGTGTATATATAATCATTGACAAATCAAGAGAAACAAATATCAGTAGGCACTTTACACATAAACTACACCAACCAGGTTGACATCCAGTCTTATGAGAAATAGCATTATGAAGAGCAAACACAGAAACAGTATTTTTCAATAAGCAATGTCAATTTAAAAGATGCCTGCAAAACACACAGTTTATACGGTGTGTACTTGTTGATAGCACTGGCATATTGACATAAATAACATGAACCCTGTTAGGCGTGTATATGGGAGGCGGAGTCAAGTGCAGGAGAGCGGAGTATATTTAACAGGCGCACTTTAATACCTGGTCAACAACGACAGCACATAAAACATACTAGTGCCACAAACACACGGTCTATAACAAAAGTGCAGCGCCTGACAAAAATAATCACGTAACAATAAACAATTACACACAAAGACATGATGGGGGACAGAGGACTAAATACATGTAGATTGATTGGGGAATGAAAACCAGATGTGTAATGGAACAAGACAAAACAAATGGACATATGAGAAATGGAGCGGCGATGGCTAGAAAGCCGGTGACGCCGATCGCCGAACGCCGCCCGAACAAGGAGAGGAGCCGACTTACGGCGGAAGTCGTGACAAACCCTCTACTTCACTATATAATACATCGCTTACAGTACTTCCTTATTGCAGTGCCTTCAGAAAGTATTCACACCCCTTGACTTTTTCCACATTTTGTGTTGTCAAGTTTTTTGTAAAAAATCTACATAAAATACTCTAATGTCAAAGTGAAAGAAAAATTCTATACTTTGTTATTTTTTATTAGTGGAAAATTAAACACCCTTTGAGTCAATACATTTGGCAGCAATTACAGCTGTGTGTATTTCTGGGTGAGTCTTTAATCGCTTTGCACACCTGGATTGTGCAATATTTGCCCATTATTCTTTAAAACATTCCTCAAGCACTGTTTGAAGAATTGGTTGATCATTGCTAGACAGACATATGCAAGTCTTGCCATAGATTTTCAAGCCGATTTAAGCCAAAACTGTAACTAGGCCACTCAGTTCAATCAATTGAAAATTCAGGCTGTAACATAACAAAATGTGGAAAAAGTCAAGGGGTGTGAATACTTTAGGCAAGCCTATGAGCTTTTTCATGCATCAATCTGGTGTTTGGTCTAGTCTTCAATAATACAGAATGTGTTGTTTTTTTTATAAACTTTATTGCCCTTTACTTTATCAAACAAGCACACATCCTATCAATCAAGTTCTCACATTTTCACACTGTACTGTACTTCATGATAAAATACTGAGAAGGAATTTCCCAAATGCTTACCTTCCCTCATCTTTGTGAAATACTTTATTGAAAGGGGAAGTTCAGGGTTTTTACAACTTGATGTTAAATGGTTCCTCACCCTGAAAGTAGTCTACGGGCCATGAGAAACTGTAATCCCTGGTTTGGTTTATCTTTAAACAGCCCAAAATCCACAGTAGGAAGTTTTATCTGGGCAAGTAGTCATCCATGCCTTTTTCCTTACATGAGAACATTTTCATTAAAAAAAAATCGAATGAGTTTTGTTTGGTAACAATGCTTTTCCCCCCACAGTGCAGGTTTTCACTTTGCAGATTTGATTGAATTCCAACCCGGTCGTTAAATGATCAAATGTTACAGGAATACATGGAAAATGGAGGGGGAAAAAATGCATTGTTTGCAGAGATTTGCGATGAGGGAAAAAGTGTTTCAGCGTTGCACCTTTTGTTCAGAATACGTCAGCTAACATTTTCCCCTTCAACTAAACAGACTATAAATAACCATTTCCCTTAATAACATTACCCTCTCTGAAACTGTGGTTTCTAGCTATTGGAAGCGGCAGGTGGAATGCTCACCAGAATCAAATCCTACTCCATACCCATACCTGGTCGAAAAAAGGTGCCCTAACACACCTCCTCTCCCCTCTTAACCCCTACAGTGGTACAGTAGACCTCGTGCATCCCCCAACCCTTAACACTCAAAAGTGTGATTTTTGCAAAAGTGTGGATTGCTACATACTAACACCCCTTTCTGAAACTTACCTGCACTCTTTCCTCCATTCATATCCCCCTCACGTTCCCCCAAGAAATTAAAAGTGGGAATAGATAACCTTAGAAATGTAATCAATTGAATGTAGCCGACGGACTCAGGCTCGATTACATCCGTATCGTGGAAGTTCTGTGCTATAGAGCTATTTAAATCTAAAGGAGGACATTTCCGATTGAGTCCGGCATATGCAGCGTTTACCGTGAACGTTATAGCGCTGAACTTCCGCGATACGGAGTTAATCGAGCCCTTAAAGAGACATTCTGCATGACTGACATCAACATACACGACAGAACTTACTACTTACAAACTAACATCTTGCCAATGTGGAAATGGGAGAGCGCAAATTGGGAAGGCCCATTGATGTCAGTCTAGTCAGAGTTGAATTGTGATTATGTTGTTGTCTGTAAGTAGGAAGTCACCTTGGTGTGAATGATGTCATCTTGGTGAGTGTACCTTTAATATAGTATCACTGTGCTACATGATTTTGAGAAAGGCCCATGATAATAAATCAACTGATTTCTCAAAAACCCAATAGGTTCAGACAACATTTGGAATTTCACGGTTATGATTTTTAAAGTGAATTAAAAATTACCAATGATTCGTAGATTTACTTCTGGTTGATGTTCATGTTTATTCATCATGATCTCCAACTGTGAGAATTAATGGTCTTTCTTGACAAGAACTTCATATAATTTCTTGAAAATTCACAGTTTATAAAGTGATACAAATCTTCCTTTTCCCAAGGATCTTTACTCTTTTTAAATTTTGTTTTAACATTTAATAATTGAGGACTGACCTGAGTCAAACAGACATCATTACAGTCTATTAGAACTTTTACTCCACCTAGAGATCACTTTGGGTAATTACAAAACCCGTATGAAAACAGTAAAGTCTCATAGTACTCCGTAGTGTAGACAGTTGTTTATCATTGGAAAAAATGTGATGTTTCCATAGAGATGAAGTTGTGAGGAAGTGAACCAGTTCAGTTCTTGGTGTTCAGTCCCATGGGATTACATTTCTCAAGTGGTAGTTAAACTAATGAACGCTTCCTAATTTAGGCATGCCATGCCTTAAAGCAGGGGTAAGGGACAAAATGGTCAGTGAGATGGCTCTTGGATACATTTGTTCCCTAGCCCTCCTTCAAATGCATGTGTTTAAAGTTCCTGACATCTGCCCTTGGTTTTACCTTTTACCTTCTGCGTGAGTCATTCATTCCATTTACTTTGTTGTTGTTGATGCAGTCTCTTCTCCTTCATGGATTCCCTTGTAATTGCAGTGACCCGGGACACTGAGACACAAATCAATGTAAAAAAAACATCAAAAATATATTCAGTTGTATATCTACATTGTAGCCCTACATTGATATAACAAGCCTGGCTACCCAAACTCCTTGCTCTGGCCAAACACTATTCCATGTCCACGGACATTAGTTTCTTCTCCGCAATGCGTCTGGATCTGAGTACCTCCCCAACGATTTCTAGAACGCAAACACATTCTAACCAATCTGATTGGTCCCAGAAACCGATGGGTTGGGCCAGAGCCATAAAACACGTAAATAAGACAGCTTTTTGAAATTTCGTCATTGGCTTTGATACTCTGATTGGTTAGAGATGATCCAATCACTGACTTTGTTTTGTACAACAGCCCTCATTTTGACGTCACCACAAACGACTTTGACGATGGTCACGGGTATTTAGCCGACATAGAGCAGCAGAAAGGATTCAGTTTGAGTCGTCAGGCAACATGTGATACGATGTACCTTAAGAATACTTTGTGACAGTAGTAAGCTTTTCTCCACATTCACAGCATAGTACTGGAGTCAAGGATGTCACTAGGAGAATCATGTCTAATTTAGAGTACACACATTGGAATTAGAGTTTAACTCCATTTGGCAAACCACATTGAAATGAGAGAAAATTGTTTGTATTTTTACTCGATAGTAATCTCCGGTGACCCACCCCACCTTTCACCTTTAATCAATCACCTGATGACATCATCTACAGTGAGATGTGTGAATTTGGAGAAAAAAAATATATATGTCTTTCATGCACAACCAATATAAAAGGTATTCAAAGTATTCTGAAGGTGACAAACAACATACCAAACTATGTGAAGCTCCCATTTAAAAACCACACAAATGTCAACCACATCCACAGTGGTGTATTTTAATCACTGTAATAAGTGTTCCATGAAGGAGACAGAGATTGGTGTGCTGCTTGAAAAGGTCAAGGGGCGTTTATGCTTGTGTGTGTCAATCAACCAACCAATCAAACCATTTCAGGTTACATTCCGGCAGTGCTCTCTCCAAATTATCTATGTACCATCGATATTATTTGTACCTTGACCCCTCTCTTATTGTATCCTGTAATAGGACAGGGGTGCCTCTCACAGCAAAACCACAGATAATCTCAACCCTTATGACACCAGGGCTCCAAATATGGTCAGCAAAGGTGAGTGATGCGAGGGGTCATAACTTTTGAGACAAATCCTGTTTGGAGTGAAAAACTCTTGTACTCGTGAGATATATATATTTTGATGTACTGCTGCAGCCCAAAGTTGTATTGAATTGAAATTGATATTATCACACTGTATGGGGTGTGTGTCCTGTCTCAGAGTCCATGCCAATGGACACAGAGGTGTACGAGAGTCCTTACGCTGACCCAGACGAGCTGAGGACCTCCACTGTGGACCGCAAACAGCTCTTCCTGGAAGATGGAGAGTTGGGCTCTGGGAACTTTGGGACTGTCATGAAGGGCATCTACAAAATGAGGAAGTACGTAACCTTCACAGCTTAAAAGTAAAATATGAATTGCTGTTTCCAATGACATATTCTTAAAACAAATGTAAGGGATAGTCCAATACTAATATGACTAAGATTCATAATATTTGCCATAGTTAGAATAGACACCACTGTCAACCCGCCGATACCATTAAACCAGCTGTCATAGTTCAGTGACAACAAGTATATCATGTCTTCATGCAGGTGATGTAACTGCATACGGCTAAGCTAGATACGGTTAGCTGACCTCTGCTGCATAAGCATCTGGTAGCTAATTTAACATTAATAAGAGTTTAAAATGACCAGTTTTTCTGTGTTCATATTTCAGAACAACATATGTATTCTTTTGACATTAAGAATTGTGAAATACATGTATGATGAGGGCAATTACTGAAACAGTTATCACTAACACAAACAGGTTTATAATAGATTAAAAAAATATATATAGTATGCACAGTACCAGTCAAAAGTTTGGACGCACTTACTCATTCAAGGGTTTTTCTTTATTTTAGAATAATAGTGAAGACAACAAAACTATGCAATAACATATATGGAATCATGTAGTAACCAATCAAAATATATTTTATATTTGAGATTCTTCAAAGTAGCCACCATTTGCCTTGATGACAGCTTTTCACACACTTGGCATTCTCTCAACCAGCTTCACCTGGAATTCTTTTCCAACAGTCTTGAAAGAGTTCCCACATATGCTGAGCACTTATTGGCTGCTTTTCCTTCACTCTGCGGTCCAACTCATCCCAAACCATCTCAATTGGGTTGAGGTCGGGTGATTGAGGGGGCCAGGTCATCTGATGCAGCACTCCATAACTCTCCTTCTTGGTCAAATAGCCCTTACACAGTCTGGAGGTGTGTTGGGTCACTGTCCTGTTGAAAAAGAAATGATAGACCCACTAAGCGCAAATCAGATGGGATGGCGTATCGCTGCAGAATGCTGTGGTATCCATGCTGGTTAAGTGTGCCTTGAATTCTAAATAAATCACAGACAGTGTCACTAGCAAAGCACCCCCACACCACCTCCTCCATGCTTCACGGTGGGAACCATACATGCGGAGATCATCTGTTCACCTACTCTGCGTAGGCAATTTGGACTCATCAGACCAAAGGACAGATTTCCACCGGTCTAATGTCCATTGTGTTTCTCGTGTTTCTTGGCCCAAGCAAGTCTCTACTTCTTATTGGTGTCCTTTAGTAGTGGTTTCTTTGCAGCAATTCGACCATGAAGGCCTGATTCACAAAGTCTCATCTGAACAGTTGATGTTGAGATGTGTCTGTTTCTTGAACTCTGTGAAGCATTTATTTGGGCTGCAATTTCTGAGGCTGGTAACTCTAATGAACTTGTCCTCTGCAGCAGAGGTAACTTTGGGTCTTTCTTTCTTGTGACGTTCCTCATGAGAGCCAGTTTCATCATAGCGGTTGATGGTTTTTACGACTGCACTTGAAGAAACGTTCAAAGTTCTTGAAAATATTCGGATTGACTGACCTTCATGTCTTAAAGTAATGATGGACTGTCATTTCTCTTTGCTTATTTGAGTTGTTCTTGCCATAATATGGACTTGGTCTTTTACCAAATAGGGCTATCTTCTGTATACCACCCCTACCTTGTCACAACACAACTGATTGGCTCAAACGCATTAAGGAAATAAATTCCATAAATTAACTTTTAACAAGGCACACCTGTTAATTTAAATGCATTCCAGGTGACTACCTCATGAAACTGGTTGAGAGAATGCCAAGAGTGTGAAAAGCTGTCATCAAGGCAAAGGGTGGCTACTTTGTAGAAAATATATTTTTTTAAATTAAGAAAAAACATTGAATGAGTAGGTGTGTCCAAACTTTTCACTGGTACTGTATATGTTACAACTTCCTCCAGTCTCCCCTTACAAATAGTGAGCACCCAACTTTCAAACAATTTCCCCCACTCTTCCCTAACAGCAAATCAAGGAAATTCTGACGAGAGCGACCAGTTTGAGAATATTTTTCAATTAAAGAAAAGGACAGTAATGTAACCAGTAAAGTAGGAAGCCAAGGTTTCAATAGGCAATAAGATATTCATTTGTCATCAAAGGAGTGTGGGTATTTGGCCAGGCGAAGCAATTTTATGCTCTGACTGACTCCGCTGGTTTTGGCTGGTCTCGGAAAATAATGAGTCCTCATTGTTCCAGGCCGAGTTAAGACCAGGTAAAAATGTATCCGACACCAAGACAAGACCGAGACACTCAATTTGTGGTCTTGAGAATGACTGTAGACTGGCCTACAACACTGCTAGCTAGGATGCTGCAGCAGAGTTCAGACAACTAGCTAGCCTCACACATTGGGTAAATAACCTGAAATGATTGATGTCACTAATAGCATCCCTCTTTGTCAAAATAAAGCTAAAGAAAAAAAATACAACTATAACTGCTAAACTTGTATGTAACAGCTAGCATTTCAGTTAGCTATAAAGTAGCTGGCTTCAAATTCAAGTTTCAACTTTTTTTATCCCAGAGGGAAATTGGTTTTGCATTAAGGAGCACATGAGATGTAAAAAAACATATTTAAAAAAACACATGATTCACAATGATAGTGAGGTACTACACACAAAGGTACTACATACAATGCTAGTGCTTCAGGCATGGCAGCCATCAAAATACTGTAAATATACCAATACTGATTATCAACATTAGCAGCAACAATAGTACAAAGTTACAAAGAAGGTAAGTAAAGTGCACATCCTCAAAAACATCACGTCAACATCATCATAAAAAATATGCTGGCCATTAGCTTTGCACTAAGAAGTGATGCCATCTCTCCATCTCCCCAGGACAGAGAAGCCAGTGGCAGTGAAGATCCTGAAGAATGACGACAACAACCCAGCAGTGAAGGAGGAGATGCTGCGGGAAGCCAACGTCATGCAGCAGCTGGACAACCCCTACATCGTTCGCATGATCGGAATCTGCGAGGCCGAGAGCCTCATGCTGGTCATGGAGCTGGCTGAACTGGGGCCGCTCCACAAGTACCTCCAGAGGCACAAGTAAGTTCCCCAGTCAGTCTCACTCTTCGGTAGTACTGTACTTCCATCAGTCTGACAATTATGGTGTAAGGCCAAATCCCAAACCTGCGTTTTAAAACATCCAAACTGAATTTGTTCTAGAATATTTGTCTGTTGGCATTCATACTTTTCGAGTTCTCACCGCGGCTCAAGCTATTTATCCGTCATCACATTTAAGTAGTTGAATGGCAGCCGCCTACGCAGAATTTTTGGGAGGTGCATGGTCAGGCTGTTCAACAGAGCCACGTACAGTGAGGGAAAAAAGTATTTGATCCCCTGCTGATTTTGTACGTTTGCCCACTGACAAAGAAATGATCAGTCTATAATTTTAATGGTAGGTTTATTTGAACAGTGAGAGACAGAATAATAACAAAAAAATCCAGATAAACATGTAAGAAATTTTATAAAATGCTTTGCATTTTAATGAGGGAAATAAGTATTTGACCCTCTGCAAAACATGACTTAGTACTTGGTGGCAAAACCCTTTTTGGCAATCACAGAGGTCAGACGTTTCTTGTAGTTGGCCACCAGGTTTGCACACATCTCAGGAGGGAGTTTGTCCCACTCCTCTTTGCAGATCTTCTTCAAGTCATTAAAGTTTCGAGGCTGACGTTTGGCAACTCGAACCTTCAGCTCCCTCCACAGATTTTCTATGGGATGAAGGTCTGGAGACTGGTTAGGCCACTCCAGGACCTTAATGTGCTTCTTCTTGAGCCACTCCTTTGTTGCATTGGCTGTGTGTTTTGGGTCATTGTCATGCTGGAATACCCATCCACGACCCATTTTCAATGCCCTGGTTGAGGGAAGAGGTTCTCTTTCCACCTCCATGTTTGACGGTGGGGATGGTGTTCTTGGGGTCATAGGCAGCATTCCTCCTCCTCCAACATGGCGAGTTGAGTTGATGCCAAAGAGCTCCATTTTGGTCTTATCTGACCACAACACTTTCACCCAGTTGTCCTCTGAATCATTCAGATGTTCATTGGCAAACTTCAGACGGGCATGTATATGTGCTTTCTTGAGCAGGGGGACCTTGCAGGCGCTGCATGATTTCAGTCCTTCACGGCGAAGTGTGTTACCAATTGTTTTCTTGGTGACTATGGTCCCAGCTGCCTTGAGATCATTGACAAGATCCTCCCGTGTAGTTCTGGGCTGATTGGTGAGGGGAGTTCCTAACTTATCAATTAAGACCTAGACAACCAGGTGAGGGGAGTTCCTAACTCATCAATTAAGACCTAGACAACCAGGTGAGGGGAGTTCCTAACTCATCAATTAAGACCTAGACAACCAGGTGAGGGGAGTTCCTAACTCATCAATTAAGACCTAGACAACCAGGTGAGGGGAGTTCCTAACTCATCAATTAAGACCTAGACAACCAGGTGAGGGGAGTTCCTAACTCATCAATTAAGACCTAGACAACCAGGTGAGGGGAGTTCCTAACTCATCAATTAAGACCTAGACAACCAGGTGAGGGGAGTTCCTAACTCATCAATTAAGACCTAGACAACCAGGTGAGGGGAGTTCCTAACTCATCAGGGACCTTAATTGATCAATCAAGTAGAAGAGAGGAGCGAAAACCTGCAGACACTCAGTCCTCGAGGACTGGAGTTTTACACCTGAGATACAGTATAATGCAGTGTTCAGTGTCACTTACAGCCATTGTTCCTGTCAACAGACAGATCTCCATTAAGAACATCACAGAGCTGGTGCACCAGGTTTCTATGGGCATGAAGTACCTGGAGGAGCACAACTTTGTGCACAGGGACCTTGCAGCCAGGAACGTGCTGCTGGTCACCCAGCACTATGCCAAGATCAGCGACTTTGGTCTGTCCAAGGCTCTCACAGAGGAGGAGAACTACTATAAGGTATTCAATTCAGATATAATTATTGTTGTGCACTTACCCCCTGGCGAAGTTCAGACTGTCTGTGTCTCATCTTCTAAAGTCTATCCCCGATTTTACTTCTAATTGTCCTGTCAGATCGATCAAATACAGAATGAAAGGAGTTTGGAACTCCTAAAAAGTTATCCTAAAAGAGGAAATTACTAGCACATCAATTGTGTTTTGACCTTAGTGAACTCTAGGAAAACTCTATTGAACCTTTATTTATCCAGATAAAAGCATTTTTCAAGAGAGACTCTGTCCACAATGACAGTAGGGTGAACAGTTCTACAGTAATTTCAATATAAAATAATTTCTGAGTAACAAGTAGATACCTTACTGTGATTTTTATTAAAAATTGTCAAAAATAACAAACAAAAATAGCTTCTTAGCAAAGAACAATTTCTCAAGCAAGAATTTAGTTAGGACTGACAGGCAGTGGTCTGAGTGAGAAGGGGAAACTGAAATCCATTCCCTGATGTTTGTGTTGACCCTGCTCTCTAGGGTTAGGATTAATCCATCCCCTGGTGTTTGTGTTGACCCTGCTCTCTAGGGTTAGGATTAATCCATCCCCTGGTGTTTGTGTTGACCCTGCTCTCTAGGGTTAGGATTAATCCATTCCCTGATGTTTGCGTTGACCCTGCTCTCTAGGGTTAGGATTAATCCATTCCCTGATGTTTGTGTTGACCCTGCTCTCTAGGGTTAGGATTAATCCATCCCCTGGTGTTTTTGTTGACCCTGCTCTCTAGGGTTAGGATTAATCCATCCCCTGGTGTTTGTGTTGACCCTGCTCTCTAGGGTTAGGATTAATCCATTCCCTGATGTTTGCGTTGACCCTGCTCTCTAGGGTTAGGATTAATCCATTCCCTGATGTTTGCGTTGACCCTGCTCTCTAGGGTTAGGATTAATCCATTCCCTGATGTTTGTGTTGACCCTGCTCTCTAGGGTTAGGATTAATCCATTCCCTGATGTTTGCGTTGACCCTGCTCTCTAGGGTTAGGATTAATCCATTCCCTGATGTTTGATTCGACCCTGCTCTCTAGGCAAAAGGCCATGGGAAGTGGCCAGTGAAATGGTACGCCCCAGAGTGTATGAACTATTTCAAGTTCTCCTGTAAGAGTGACGTGTGGAGCTTTGGGGTCCTGATGTGGGAGGCGTACACGCTAGGGATGAAACCATACAAGGTAAAGTATGTCCCCATACAAGACACATTACGTCCCCATACAAGGTACAGTATGTCACCATACAAAGTACAGTACATTGGTTGTTACTTTGATATTTAAATCATTTTCATAAAGGGTTATTTTATAATCATGCTTTGACAATCGTCTAACTCCAGATTAGTAGAAGCAGGCATGCTAGTAGACCTACTGTCGTCTAACCCCAGATTAGTAGAGGCAGGCATGTTAGTAGACCTATTGTCGTCTAACCCCAGATTAGTGGAGGCAGGCATGCTAGTAGACCTACTGTCGTCTAACCCCAGATTAGTAGAGGCAGGCATGTTAGTAGACCTACTGTCGTCTAACCCCAGATTAGTAGAGGCAGGCATGTTAGTAGACCTATTGTCGTCTAACCCCAGATTAGTAGAGGCAGGCATGTTAGTAGACCTATTGTCGTCTAACTCCAGATTAGTAGAGGCAGGCATGTTAGTAGACCTATTGTCGTCTAACCCCAGATTAGTAGAGGCAGGCATGTTAGTAGACCTACTGTCGTCTAACCCCAGATTAGTAGAGGCAGGCATGTTAGTAGACCTATTGTCGTCTAACCCCAGATTAGTAGAGGCAGGCATGTTAGTAGACCTATTGTCGTCTAACCCCAGATTAGTAGAGGCAGACATGCTAGTAGACCTATTGTCGTCTAACCCCAGATTAGTAGAGGCAGGCATGCTAGTAGACCTACTGTGTTGGAACAAAAGCCTGCCCCCCTTGTGAGTCTCCAGGACTAGGATGAAATAATTCAATTTTTATACTGAGTGTACAAAACATTAAGAACTGCTCTTTCCATGACATAGCTTTCACCTGGATTCACCTGGTCAGTCTATGATCCCTCATTGATTTCACTTGTTAAATCCACTTCAATCAGTGTAGATGAAGGGGAGGAGGCAACCTCTTACATCTAGGCGTTCGACTAGCGGAACCCCGTTCCGCCAGCGGAACCCCTAGCCAACAGCCAATGGGATCGCATAGAGCGAAATACAAAAATACCACAATTAAATTTTCAAACATACGACTATTTTACACCATTTGAAAGATAAACCTCACCTGAATCCAACCACGTTGTCCGATTTCAAAAAGGCTTTACAGCAAAAGCAAAACATTAGATTATGTTAGGAGAGTACATAGACCAAAATAACCACACAGCCATTTTCCAAGCAAGCATATATGTCAATAAAACCCAAAACACAGCTAAATGAAGCACTAACCTTTGATGATCTTCATCAGATGACACTCCTAGGACATTGTTATACAATACATGTTTTGTTCAATCAAGTTCATATTTATATCCAAAAACAGCTTTTTACATTGGCGCGTGATGTTCAGAAAATGTATTCCCACCAAAAACTTCAGGTGAATTTACAAAAATACTCATCATAAACGTTGACAAAATACATAATTATTTTAAGAATTATAGATACAGAACTCCTTTATGCAATCGCTGTGTCAGATTTTAAAATAGCTTTTCGGCGAAACACATTTTTCAATATTCTGAGTACATAGCTCGCCATCACAGCAAGCTATTCAGACACCTGCCAAGTTCGGGGCAACCTAAACTCAGAATTAGTATTAGAAATATTGTATTACCTTTGCTGATCTTCGTCAGAATGCACTCCCAGGACTGCTACTTCCACAAGAAATGTTGTTTTTGTTCGAAATAATTCATAGTTATGTCCAAATACCTCCGTTTTGTTCGTGCGTTCAGGTCACTATCCAAAGGGTAACGCGCGAGCGCAATTCGAGACACAAAAAGTCCAAATGTTCCATTACCCTACTTAGAAGCATGTCAAACGCTGTTTAAAATCAATTTTTATGGTATTTTTAACGTAAAATTGCAATAATATTCCAACCGGACAATAGTGTATTCAATCAAGGAGGAAAAGAAAAAACAGCGTGCTCGCGGGAACGCGCATATCCAACTTCTTTGTCCTCAGGCAGACCACTCAGTAACTGAGCTCCTATACTCTGCCCAGAGACAGGAGAAGGCTCAATCCACTTTCTGAAGGCTTTAGACAGCCAATTGGAAGCCTTAGAAAGTGCAACGTAACAGCACAGATACTGTAGTTTCGAAAGGGACTAGAAAGAAGAACTACATTTCTCAGATCCTGCACTTCCTGGTTGACTTTTTCTCAGGTTTTTGCCTGGCATATGAGTTATGTTACTCACAGACACCATTCAAACAGTTTTAGAAACTTCCGAGTGTTTTCTATCCAAATCTACTAATAATGTGCATATTCTCGTTTCTGGGCAAGAGTAGTAACCTGTTTAAATCGGGTACGTTTTTTCATCCGGCCCTGAAAATACTGCCCCCTATCCATATCAGGTTAAAGAAAGATTGTTACGCCTTGAGACAATTGAGAGATGGATTGTGTATGTGTGCCAGTCAGAGGGTGAATGGGCACGTGGCTTTGAACGGGGTATGGTAATGGTGACGCACCGGTTTGTATCAAGAATTGCAACACTGCTGGGTTTTTCATGCTCAACAATTTCCTGTGTGTATCAAGAATGGTCATCCACCCAAAGGACATCCAGCTAACTTGACACAACAGTGTTGGAGTCAACATGGGCCAGTATCCCTTTGGAAAGCTTTCAACGCTTTGTAGAGTCCATGCCCCGATGAATTGAGGCTGTTCTGCAACTCAATATTAAGGTGTTCTTAATGTTTTGTACACTCAGTGTATACAGGGAAAACAACACATCACTTGGCCATTATTTGACATGACACATTAAGTGATGGCTTATCTAATAGTCTGAGTCCCCTGTTGTGTAGTAGCAGTCAGTTAAAGTGTCTCAAAATGGCCCCTTATTCACTACATAGTGCACTACTTTTGAACTACAGCCCTGGGCAAAAGTAGTGCACTACTTTTAAACTAGAGACATGGTCAAAAGTAGTGCACTACGTAGGGAAAAGGGGTCCATCTGGGACTGCCTCTGTCTGGTATGCCATCAGTGTGTGAGTGGTGTCATCATGTCACCCTTTGTTCCCCCCAGGGTATGAAAGGAAATGAGGTGATCCAGATGATCGAGAATGGTGAGCGCATGGAAATCCCCCCCAACTGTCCCCCGGAGATGTATGACCTCATGAAGAAGTGCTGGACATACAAGTGAGTGAGGAAGGGAGCCCGACTTACAGATCTAGAATCAGTTTACCCGGGAATCAGAAGGGAATTGTAACTATGAGGAGTATGAATAATATCTGACCCTGGTTCAGTAGTTAAGTCGTCAAATCTAACACTGACCTTAGAACAGGGTTTTAGAAGAAACTGTAGCCTGTCTGTGGGAAGAAAATATAATCCAAAACCTTGTTACAGTTTCCATACAGTAGGACAATGGAGAAAGGGAGATAGCAGAACTATCCCATAACTTACAAGCAGTATTGTGTTCTGAGGCAGTGGTGGGAAAAACTACTCAATTGTCATACTTAAGTAAAACTAAAGATACCTCAACAGAAAATGACTCAAGTAAAAGTGGAAGATAACCAGTAAAATACTACTTGAGTAAAAGTCTAAAAGTATCTGGTTTTAATTGTACGTCATTTTCATACAAAGTAAAAGTAAATGCTATACATCAAATTCCTTATATTAAGCAAACTAGACAATTTGCACAATTTGTGTATTATTTTTAATCACGGACAGACAGGGGCACACTCCAACACTCAGACATAATTTACAAACACAGAATTTGTGTTACGTGAGTCTGCCAGATCAGAGGCAGTAGGGATGACAAAGTGTTATATTAACAGGTGCCATAATTCTGTCCTGCTTTAGCATTCTAAATGTAATGATTACTTTTGGGTATCAGGGAAAGTTTATGGAGTAAAAAGTACATTATTTTCTTTAAGAATATAGTGGAGTAAAAGTTGTCAAAAATATATATAGTAAAGTACAGATACAAAAACAAAACTACTTAAGTAGTACTTAAAAGTATTTATACTTAAGTAATTTGCACCACTGTTCTGAGGCAAAAGTGGAAATGACTATCTGGATATTATTGTTGCTTATCTGGCATCTTGTTGATGCTATGGCTCTGGTATAGTACACTATACTGTGTACTTATCGTTTGTTTATCTCCTACAGGGCGGATGAAAGGCCTGGATTTGCGGTTGTTGAGCCGAGACTGAGGGATTACTACTATGACATATCGTCACAATGATCGGTCACCTCAATCAGCAACCAGCGGAGTGTATAGAGCACTCTGGACCTCAGGAGATTCTGTCTGCTGTGGGGTGCTAGTGTTGTGCTCTTGGCACCGGTGGCTTCTTGGGAGTTCCTCTCATTAAAAAGTGTTATTAAAACCGAGAAACCTGATAAGTATAGATTTAAAGATTGAACATATTGTAAATTGATTACAAATATCAGTTTTAAACAATGTTGGAAAGTAAAGAAAAATATATTTAAAACCACTTGATTGAAACACATTATTTTAGTTAATTAGCAGACGTTCTTATCCAGAGCGACTTACATATCTTAAGACATGTAGTTGTCCCACATAGCTATCACTGTCATAGTAAGTTAATTTTTCCTCAATAAAGTAGCTATCAGCAAAGTCAGAGCTTGTAAGGGGGAAAAGCTATTGTGGTGGGTGGGAGGATGTTGTGTGGTTATGGTACTCTTTGAAGAGATAGGGTTTTCAGGAAGTTGGGCAGGAACTTTTGCCGTCCTAGCTTCAGGGGGATGCTGGTTCCACAATGGGGGGTGCCAGGACATAGAAGAGCTTTGAAGATTTTTTTTGTTCTGTTTAATTGACTGGAATTATTTTTTTCTTCTCAATCAATATTGAATTTACAATAAAACAAGGAGTCAGGTGATTGTATTTCTTTTATCATTACTTTTTTACTTTGACATTTAAAAAAAAAAATCCATGATTCTACTGGAGTTATCAAAATGCTTCCACATTTTCCTCAGGATGTTATGTTGTCTTCATCCTGGCACATGTTGTATAACCCAACGGGCGAAGGTATATCTGATGTAAATTATTACATTCTGGTTAAATACATTCACTGACTGAACAAAATAAAAATAAAAACACTGGTTTATTAATATGCATTGCTGTACTTGTGTTTTATACATGGCAATTGAATTCTAAAATATATTGTAATATACTGTAGAATGGTGTTATTGGACCACCTGCAACATGTGGGCTGGAGTTTTACTGTACATAAGCCATCATAGACAGAGGCTCTATTGCACGTTTGTCACTTACCTTAGAACGATCCCACTAAAACAGGTAACTTTGTTGGTTTTTACATGTTAGGTTAAACCTGGACTGCTCTGTCCACACAGGAATGAGTTCAGCTGAATGGAATTTTGATGGCTAAAGCATAGCTATGCTAACAACACATTTACATGTTAGTCATTTAGCAGATGCTCTTATCCAGAGCAATTTACAGTTAGTGTATTCATCTTAAGATAGCAAGGTGAGACAACTACATGTCAAAGTAAGTACATTTTTCCTCAATAAAGAAGTCAGTGCTAGTAGGAAAAGACAAACGCATTTTATTTGTATTTTGGGGGGGAGATACCACAGATATCTTATTTAAGTTGCTCCATAGGCAAGCACCATGGTCTTGTAGTGGATGCTAGCTTCTTCCAGCAGGCAATGGAGTGTACGGAGGAGCGGGGTGACATGGGAGAACTTGGGAAGGTTGAATGCCAGACGGGCTGCGGTGGTCTGGATATGTTGCAGAGGTTTTTCACTCGGTTAAAACTCCCCTTCAAACATCACCAAACTCATGGACTGTAGTTAACCATGTTATGTCAATATTTTGAGTCATATTGAACATTAGATACCTGAATTAACATGGAACATGACACTGAGAAAAAGCTCATGTTCAGTACACGGCCTTCTCCAAGATTGAGGAAGAAACATCCAAAGTCTCACAATCCCACTAACGCCCACCATTGACGTCACAGCTCCCTCTAGCGGCAGTAGTCAGACGGGATATGACAAGTGCCTGGATTAAAACCGCCGCCTCTTCCTGTGTGAGAAAAGGTTGTACTCTACAAATGTTGCAAAGAATGAACCTGCAGGAGCGAGTCACTGTTTTGATGTTTGCAGAGAACGATAGGGTATTGTCCAGGGTATTGTCCAAGGTCACGACAAGGTTCTTTGCACTCTGTGAAGGGGACACAGTGTTGTCGACTGTGATGGAGAGGTGTTGGAGTGGGCAGGCCTTCCCCGGGAGTCAGAGCAGCTCCATGTTGCGATTGAGCTTGAATTAGTGGGCCAACATACAATCTGAGATATCTGGCAGGCACGCAGAGATGCGTGTCGCCACCTGGGTGTCAGAAGGGGGAATGACAAAAGTAGTTGAGTGTCATCCGCATAGCAACGATAGGAGAGACTGGATATGATGGAGAAAAGGGGAGAGGGCCTAGAACCATGCCCTGGGGGACACCAGTAGTGAGAGCACGTGGTGCAGACAGAGATCCTCTCCAAGTCACCTGATGGGAGCGGCCTGCCAGGTAGGATGCAATCCAAGAGTGTGCAGAGCCTTAGACGCTCAGCCCTGAGAGGAGGAGCTGATGGTTCACGGCAGCGGATAGAAATAGGAGGATGAGAACAGAGGAGAGCGAGTCAGCATTGGCAGTGCGGGGAGCATCTGTGACACAGAGAAGAGCAGTCTCAGTTGAGTGACCCGTCTTGAAGCCTGACTGGTTAATGTCAAGAATATCGTTCAGAGATAGCGAGAGCGTTGGTCAGAAACAGCATTTAAGCGTTTTGGAAAGAAAAGAAAGGGATACTGGTCTGTAGTTGGAATCAGAGGGGTCGAGTGTTAGTTTATTGAGGAGGGGAGTGACTTTTTTGAAGTCCGAGAGGATGCAGCCAGTGGTCAGGGATGAGTTGATGAGGGAAGTGATAGTCTAGAGAAGGGAAGTGGTGATTGGGTCAAGTGGGCAGGTTGTCGAGCAGCTGGACATCATTAGTCACAGGATGTTCAGCACAATGCTGCCTCCTGGAAGTATTCAAACCCCTTTTTCCACATTTTGTTATGTTACAGGATTATAACATGGATAAAATGTTAACAAATCTCAGAAATCTACACACAATACCCCCATAATGACAAGGCAAAATGTTTGCAATTTTTGCTAATAAAAAAAATAAAAACAGAAATACCTTAGTAAAGGGTCTGAATACTTATGTAACTATGAGACTTGCAATTGAGATCAGGTGCATCCTGTTTCCATTGATCACCCTTGACATGTTTGTACAACTTGGAGTCCACCTGTGGTAACGTCAATTGATTGGACATGATTTTATATAGACAAGTGTCTTTCCAAAAGGTCCCACAGTTGACAGTGCATGTCGGAGCAAAACCCAAGCCATGAGGTTGAAGGAATTGTCCGTAGAGCTCCGAGACAGGATTGCGTCGAGCCACAGATCTAGGGAAGGGTACCAAACATTTCTGCAGCATTGAAGGTCCCCAAGAACACAGTTGCCTCCATCATTCTTATTAAATGGAAGAAGTTTGGCACCACCAAAACTCTTCCGAGAGCTGGCCGCCCAGCCAGACTGAGCAATCTGGGGAGAAGGGCCTTGGTCAGGTAGGTGACCAAGAACCTGATGCTCACTCAGACAGAGCTCTAGAGTTCCTCTGTGAAGATGGTAGTCCTTCTGGAAAGTTCTCCCATCTCTGCAGCATTCCACCAATCAGGCCATTATAGTACAGTGGTCAGACAGCAGCCACTCCTCAGTAAAAAGGACAGGACAGCCCACTTCGAGTTTGCCAAAAGGCACCTAAAGCACCTCTGGTCTGATGAAACCAAGATTTCTTTGGCGTAAATACCAAGCGTCACATCTGGAGGAAACCTGGCATGCCTACGGTGAAGCATGGTGGTGGCAGCATCATGCTGTGGGGATGTTTTTCAGCGGCAGGGACTGAGACTAGTCAGGGTCGAGGCAAAGATGAACGGAGAAAAGTACAGAGATATCCTTGTTGAAAATCTGCTCTAGAGCGCTCAGGACCTCAGACTGGGGTGAAGGTTACCTTCCAACAGGACAACCCTAAGCACACAGCCAAGACAAGGGAGGAGTGGCTTTGGGACAAGACTCTAAATATCCTTGAGGGGCCCAGCCGTGGCCCAGACTAGAACCTGATCGAACATCTCTGGAAAGACATGAAAACAGCTGAGCAGCAACGCTCCCCATCTAACCTGAGAGGATCTGCAGAGAAGAATGGGAGAAACTCACCAAATACAGCTGTGCCAAACTTGTAGTGCCATACCCAAGAAGACTTGATGCTGTAATCGCTGACAAAGGTTTGTAAATGTGCACACACACCTGTTTTGATAATTTAAAAAAATTATGTTTTTGCTTTGTCATTATGGGGTAATGTGTGTAGATCGATGAGGGGAAAAACTACGTAATCCATTTTAGAATAAGGCTGTAACATAAAATGTGGAAGAAGTCAAGGGGTCCGAATACTTGCCAAAGGCACTGTATGTCAGCTCAATAGGAAACTACTGTTAAATCTCAATTGCGCTGAACTTGCGCGATACGGATTTAATCCAGCCCTAAGGCAAAACTGACCTGGACAACCGTAGATCTAGAGCATGTGTATGCATTTCACTGTAAGGCCTACACTTGTTGTATTCAGCGCATGTGACATAACATTTAATATGATGTGTCGAAAACACCGCCTGGGGCGGCAGGTAGCCTAGTGGTTAGAGCATTGGGCCAGTAACCGAAAGGTTACTAGATTGAATCCCCGAGCTGACAAGGTAAAAATCTGTAATTTTGCCCCTGAACAAGGCAGTTAACCCACTGTTCCTAGGCCATCATTGTAAATAAGAATTTGTTCTTAAGACTTGCCTAGTTAAATAAACAAGGCCCGCAGGTTCTGACATTTCTATCCAGCCTGCGCAATGATTTGGGTTGTCAATTCATTTTGATCTGCTTCAAAACAGCCCCCTATCCGCTGCACTATAAGTCACAGCAATGCACTGCCAACGTGCTGCACGCCAAACAGTGCATTGCCACACACAGACACCTCTCATCCCAGACCCACAGCCACACATGAGCCAGCCAGTTCCCTGTATCATATCATAACTGATGGCAATGACTGAGTCTTCTACCGGACCGAAAGTAAAAAAAAAAAAAGTGTTCTAGGTAGGGCCAGGGGCACCGCAGGCCACACCAACCCTGCGCAATTGCTGTAACCCCACACCTCCAGAACCCAATCGACCCAGTCAAAGCTTTAAATAACTCTACCGTCGCAGGCTTGCAACTCTTGTAGTCCAATATTTACTGACAGTGAGCTGTGAAAATATAACACTGTGCAGACATGCATGCAACATTCTGCATACAGTGGAATTCACTATTTGATGCAAGACTGATACCCTCTATAAGAAATGTGCTAAAGGCCATCTTTTACAGTCTAAATGTAATTTTAATTGAAAAATTCTCTTCTTATAACATTAAAGTTTAAATTTAACTTAAATATACATTAACCTCTTCAATTAAAATGATCATCTATAGAATGATAAAATCAGCAGCAGATTATTGAACTAAGTATACATACCAACTAGAAAATCAGCAGCTGTAAAAGTGGAAATGGACAACAAAATGGAAATGAAAAGGCCTGATGGTGGCGCTAGAGGAAAGGTCAAGTGGTCCACAAAGCAATAGGTTTCTTCCACTTGGGGTCTTGATCGTGCACACATTTTATGGCAATCCAGCCATTACTTTGAGATATCTTGTTCTCAGCCTGTGGGAATCGTGTAGTGATCCAATACCCATAGCCATGCCATTTCACAGTTATCACTGGCCCTTGTGTAACCGATGTGAAATGGCTAGTTAGTTAGCGGTGGTGCGCGCTAGTAGCATTTCAATCCGTGACGTCACTCGCTCTGAGACTTGAAGTAGGGTTTCCCCTTGCGTCGCAAGGGCCGTGGCTTTTGTGGCGCGATGGGTAAAGGTGCTTCGGTGGGTGTCAGTTGTTGATGTGTGCAAGGGTCCCTGGTTCGAGCCCAGGTTGGGGCGAAGAGAGGGACGGAACCTACACTGTTACACTTGCTCAGTCTTACTCACCAAGAGCCCAGCCTTCTTGCTAGAAAAGTCACTGATCAAGTCTTTGAAGTCCAGCTTTCTAGCTAACTAACTTTCAATGGACAGCATGGCAAGACTGCAAAGCCTGTCCTGGGACATAGTGGACCTGAAAATAGTTTATTTTAATCAGTTTTAGCTTACTGAAAACTCTCACCACCAGCAACAGTCACAGGCAGTGTGCAAAATATACATAAAGCAATGTATCTTACAAATTGAATTCAGGAGACCAGGAGGGGACAAGTGAGGGGGAAAGTGGCAGCATATACAGTGTCCAGGTGTCTTACTTCATTTGAAACTCAGGTGTAAGATCTCTAGAACACTTCATGATCAGTGGTTGGCACACAGAAGGGACTTTATCCTCACTAATCTGCCAGAACAGCAGAAGATTCAATTTTTGGCAGTGGTGTCAAACCTAGTGTCCAAGTCACTTATGTTGTCCATAGCAGTAAAAAATAAATTAAAATAAAAAAAAATCCAAAACACCTTTGTTGCACTGTCCTGAGCTGTCTCCTCGAGAGGTTTCATCATGGAATCTCTTCCTTCTCATCTGGTGGCTGTGTTCCTTGCTAAATTGAGGTGCAACACTATTTGCATAGCAATCAGTGTTGCCTCAGACAGGAGAGACTCTCCCATCTCTAAGAGCCTGCATCTCTTCCTTTAAAGCTCTGATATAGGCTGGCTCTGTATCAAGTGAGATTTTTCCTAACTAGAGAATCACATTCCTGTCCTCAATGCATTGCAGTACCTGCAATTATGCCAACTGACATGTCATTCAACACAATGCTGGTCCAGGGGTATGGGGAGACAGGGCTGGTCCAGGGGTATGGGGAGACAGGGCTGGTCCAGGGGTATGGGGAGACAGGGCTGGTCCAGGGGTATGGGGATGTGGAGACAGGGCTCGCTGAGCCTGTCGCTGCATCTGTTGGGCCTGGCACCAGGCAGGGGCTGATTCAGTATGAACTGATTCAGTATGAATAGCTTTCTAAAAGTTTGCCTGCATTGATTAAATGTCAGCTAAAAGAGGAGTGAAATATAAACACTCAGTATTTTCTGTGAAGATATGTAACTAATGTTAGTAGAGCAAAAGTAGCCTATTTCACTATGGACTAAGCTAACAGGTTCATTTCCACCGCTCACGGACTACACCACCTTCCTTTGTGAAAAATTGGGTGACAGTTTTTTTTCGCTCTTCTGTCTTTCTTTTAGTTTATGGAAGCCAGATTTTCTTTAGGAAGCTGAGACATGATGCTCTACCGCACTCCTCACTCGCAATTCATTGCAAGTACCGTTCCCGCCTGGTTTGGGGGCAGGACCGAACCATTTCATGTAAATAGAGGGGGGGGCAATAGAGAGGCCCCCACAAGAAAAGAAACCGTTAGTTTTATTAGGACATTGTAAATAAGATATTATATTAAAGATGATGGGTAAAAATAATATATTAAATGATGAACTAATGTTCTAATAATCCTTTAGGGCCCCTGTCAGTCACAGGCCCTTAGAATCGTCCTAACTACAGGTCTAAAGCAACATGATATGACGAAAATATAGTATATTTCAGAAGAACAGAATAGCGTACTCTAAGTTGTACTTATGTTAGGTCCTGATCTGGCTATGCCATGTGGCTGTGGGCTACACTAGTTCATTTAGCAGACACAATTTGCTTAGAATTCCGTTGCATTATTTTCTAGTATGAAGAATACAATTGAATAAAGCTGAATAAATAAAATTATATTTTCTCCAAACGAAAATATCTAAATATCTACTTCAAGTTTAGGTTCCAACAGCTCATTGCTGTAGCCTACAGAAAACTTTTTGACAACCAATATTACGTTATAAGTTAAAGGATTCAGACGCGGGTATAAATTACTATTAAAGGACGATAGGACACGCAAGCGAGTATAAATGAGTCTGCAGTTGAGTCATCTACTTCATGAAATTATAGCCTGATGTGCTCACATTGAATGAAACTTCAATTGCGCTGCTTTCGTTCGTCCCGCTTACTGGGAAAGATTAGACGGACACAGGCTACTAAAATGTTATAGTCTGGCTTCGGTTTTTAATGCTTGACTAACCAAAAAACCATGCAAAGGAGACACATGTAGGCCTATTTCAGTGACATTTGAGTAGTTGCCTAGGCTGTCTACTCAATGACAATACATTTTGAGTGCACCATAAAGCAATGCTGCATTCAACCGTACAGATGATTCCATGCAGTGCAAAAAAAATAAAAAAATAACATGTTTTAAATTTAAATAGTACAATGATCTAGCTACGTTTTTGGTATTTGGAGTTAAATACTTTTTGATTAGAATCGCAGCATATTATGCACATCTGCAAGAATAGCAGCAAGGGCTAGACAAATATTGGTCTATTTTGTTTTAATGTTATTACGGCTATATGCATTATAAAGGGGGATATTTTTCCTATGTAAAACAATCATACCATAACAGTCTATGTATGGCCCGGTAAACCCTTGTGTCTTTTCAATAAGGCCCGCAAATCCCTTGTTTTTCAATGTGGCCTTTGCACTGATTGAGTTTGATGCCCCTGATCTAGAGTATAGGGCCAGGATTCAATGAAAGGCCTGTTGTCTACAAAAGCACAGTGTTTCACATTTAAATGTAATTTCAGCTTGAGCCGACAACTACAGCGTTTACTCAGCCTAGATATTCCACTCTATAAATATAGATGGACTAGACATCCAACTCCACTATAGACCTAGACAGACTAGATATTGTACTCCACTATAGAACTCATTTCATAGACTAGACAGCCAACTCGATTACAGACACAGACCGTGTAGACATTGAACTCCATTATCGTCCTAAACCAACTAGAATAGACTTTAAAGCCGTCCATCCATCCACATGTGTTATAGTATCCATAAACACTAGATGGCAGTATTGAAACACTAGATGGCAGTATTGATTCATTTCGATATCAGCTCAATGCAAACAGAGGCACTTCTCGTCAAGTGACCCACATGATAAAAGACCACCACTAGGTTTGCTAATTTAACAATAATGTATTTTTTTAGATCGAACCAGATAGTGTTAAGCATGCAGTCCACTATATTGGCACAAGTAAAACAGAAACATTTGTATTTCTCAAGGCTAGGTAGCACAGGCAAAAATTGTGATTTTGCTTCCATCTGTCAATTCAGAATTTGGGATATTTTGCAACTCTATAACATACTTTTATAAAATGTACAAAAATACTTTATTTGTATAATTGTATTCCAACTCGGTCAACTACACCTAACATAAATGTCGTTCTTGAGAGCATGTTTCATGTAGAACTTCAACCACTATTTTAAAATAGATTAATATATCAAATCATATATAATTGAAAAGCTTGTTTTCCGGAGCGTCTCGTTAGCTAGTCCATATATGGCTATATCCTTTGTAGACGTGGTGCCTCGTGCTGAAAGATTAGTCATTACCTGACCTCCGATTGGTTACTGGCATTTAAAGGCCCTTTCCGACAACCCGATTGGTTAAAATGTCTCACATGACACAAAGAGCTTCCTTGTTTGAAAATATCTCCCGCGAATAATCAAATGTAAAGAGAGACGAAATGAGAAAATAGGCGAGAAAAGCAGTGAATGAAAATCATTTGCCTGATCCGCCGATCGAGGCAGTAGAGGAGGAAAAGGGGGTAGCCCGCAGCAGCGCGTTGAGACGCAAATTATTAATGCCCTCCTTGCCTGGTCCGTGAGTTTTGGTGGACGGCCCTCTCTTGGCAGGTTTGTTGTGGTGCCATATTCTTTCCATTTTTTAATAATGGGATGTTCAAAGTTGAAGATATTTTTTTATAACCCAACCCTGATCTGTACTTCTCTACAACTGTGTCCCTGACCTGTTTGTCGAGCTCCTTGGTCTTGAATGGTGGTGTTGCAGACTCTGGGGCCTTTCAGAACAGGTGTAGATATACTGAGTTCATGTGACAGATCATGTGACACTTAGATTGCACACAGGTGAACTTTATTTAACTAACTATGTGACTTCTGAAGGTAATTGGTTGCACCAGATCTTATTTAGAGGCTTCATAGCAAACGGGTGTATACATATGCCTGCACCACCTTTCCATTATTTATTTTTTTGATTTTGTTTTTAAACAAGTCATTTTTTTCCTTTCCATTCACCAATTTGGACTATTCTGTGTATGTCCATTACATGAAATCCAAATAAAAATCTATTTAAATTACAGGTAGTAATGCAACAAAATAGGAAAAACACCAAGGGGGATGAATACTTTTGCAAGGCGCTGTAATAAGTACTTTTCCCCCCCACTTTAGTTGCAGAGATTCAGAGAGGGCTACAGTCAATGGAGAGTGCTGCAAAGATAATTAGAAGAGCAGATATAGACCCAGACATAGCAGAGATGCTGATGGAGGATGAGGATGACATCATAGACATTCATGTATCCTTCGATGGCACTTGGCACAAGAGAGGATTCACTTCCAACCAAAGGGATAGGTGTGTGCATTGGTTCTGGTACCAGCGAGCCATAGAAAATGGTGAAGATCCAGTCTGTCACAAAAACCTTGGAGGCCATACATTTTTAATAGAGAAGTTGTACAGAAAATGGTAGCTGTATATCATAGGATGTCAAATGATAACGTCCTCCAAAGAATGTAGCACGGAGGTACCCAGAATGCAAATGAATGTCAGAACTCTGTAATATAGTCGCGATGCCACAAAACTGTCTTCGTGGGCAAAAGCCACATTGACGGAGCAGCCAGTATGGCAGTAGCCATGTTCAATGAGGGAGCCACTGCTATAACAAATGTGATGAACAAATTATGGCTTGACAGCACTTTGGTGATACTGGAGCAATCAGAGAGGAGTTGATGCTTCTTTAATGGAGTGTGCCAAGCGTAGGCGCAGGTCCCATGACACAGTCAAGAAAGTAAAGCGTCACCAGCAACAACTCAAAGAGGGCCTTACATATGGGGCAGGCATAGCTGATTAATGTTCTGCACATTTCAACAGCCATACAAAATCCTTATATGTGACAAATTGAGCAAAGTGATATGAGAATTTGCCCAAAACTGCATATTTGCCCAACAGACCAGTATTCAAAGCATATGCTCTATTGCTAGAAAATGTTTTATTAAACGTGCTAATGCATATGTAAAAAGGTATATTTGATGTTTATTTGTCAGTTTAGAAGTGATATATAAATAAGAGTTTAATAAATGTGACATAAATTGTCATATTTATGGAAAGTACATTTTAATTGCATTAGCCTATCTTTATTGCCCATTTTCTCAAAATGACATGTTCCCGGTGCGCCAATTCATTTTTCTCAGTCTTCAAAGGACATACAGTGAGGGGAAAAAGTATTTGATCCCCTGCTGATTTTGTACATTTGCCCACTGACAAAGAAATTATCAGTCTATCATTTTAATGGTAGGTTTATTTGAACAGTGAGAGACAGAATAACAACAAAAAAATCCAGAAAAACACATGTCAAAAATGTTATAAATTGATTTGCATTTTAATGAGGGAAATAAGTATTTGACCCCTCTGCAAAACATGACTTAGTACTTGGTGGCAAAACCCTTGTTGGCAATCACAGAGGTCAGACGTTTCTTGTAGTTGGCCACCAGGTTTGCACACATCTCAGGAGGTATTTTGTCCCACTCCTCTTTACAGATCTTCTCCAAGTCATTAAGGTTTCGAGGCTGACATTTGGCAACTCGAACCTTCAGCTCCCTCCACAGATTTTCTATGGGATTAAGGTCTGTAGACTGGCTAGGCCACTCCAGGACCTTAATGTGCTTCTTCTTGAGCCACTCCTTTGTTGCCTTGGCCGTGTGTTTTGGGTCATTGTCATGCTGGAATACCCATCCACGACCCATTTTCAATGCCCGGGCTGAGGGAAGGAGGTTCTCACCCAAGATTTGACGGTACATGGCCCCGTCCATCGTCCCTTTGATGCGGTGAAGTTGTCCAGTCCCCTTAGCAGAAAAACACCCCCAAAGCATAATGTTTCCACCTCCATGTTTGACGGTGGGGATGGTGTTCTTGGGGTCATAGGCAGCATTCCTCCTCCTCCAAACACGGCGAGTTGAGTTGATGCCAAAGAGCTCCATTTTGGTCTCATCTGACCACAACACTTTCACCCAGTTGTCCTCTGAATCATTCAGATGTTCATTGGCAAACTTCAGACGGGCAATTATATGTGCTTTCTTGAGCAGGGGGACCTTGCGGGCGCTGCAGGATTTCAGTCCTTCACGGCGTAGTGTGTTACCAATTGTTTTCTTGGTGACTATGGTCCCAGCTGCCTTGAGATCATTGACAAGATCCTCCCGTGTAGATCTGGGCTGATTCCTCACCGTTCTCATGATCATTGCAACTCCACGAGGTGAGATCTTGCATGGAGCCCCAGGCCGAGGGAGATTGACAGTTCTTTTGTGTTTCTTCCATTTGCGAATAATTGCACCAACTGTTGTCACCTTCTCACCAAGCTGCTTGGCGATGGTCTTGTAGCCCATTCCAGCCTTGTGTAGGTCTACAATCTTGTCCCTGACATCCTTGGAGAGCTCTTTGGTCTTGGCCATGGTGGAGAGTTTGGAATCTGATTGATTGCTTCTGTGGACAGGTGTCTTTTATACAGGTAACAAACTGAGATTAGGAGCACTCCCTTTCAGAGTGTGCTCCTAATCTCAGCTCGTTACCTGTATAAAAGACACCTGGGAGCCAGAAATCTTTCTGATTGAGAGGGGGTCAAATACTTATTTCCCTCATTAAAATGCAAATCAATTTATAACATTTTTGACATGTGTTTTTCTGGATTTTTTTGTTGTTATTCTGTCTCTCACTGTTCAAATAAACCTACCATTAAAATTATAGACTGATCATTTCTTTGTCAGTGGGCAAACGTACAAAATCTGCAGGGAATCAAATACTTTTTTCCCTCACTGTACATTCTCTTTATTCCACACACAGGTTCTTAGGTCTTATAGTCAGACTTTTTCAGAGGCTTTTTTAAATATCTTGTGTTGTTTTGATTTTAAGTGTCATTTTATGTGTAAATATATGCTAAATATGCATCCGTCGTACATGTGAATAGTGTTTGTTAAATAATTCCATGAAATGACAATATTTTGATGATCTGTAAAAGTCTGACCATTGACTGTCTTATCACAATAAAAAAAAAATTACATTCTGCATTGAAGCAATGTGTTAAAAAACAGATTAATGTAATATGCAAATTAGCGCATATTTAAGGTGGGGTTGCCTAATTTGCATATTTTAATTTATAAATAAATAAAACTTGTAATGTATACTTTCAACTGGTAAAGTTTCAGTCTGATGAGAGTAAAGAAGAAAAAAAAAATCCATATTAGCCTATGGTGCCTGGTCTTAAGGATCCCCATTAGTTCCTGCCAAGGCAGCAGCTCCTCTTCCTGGGGTCCAGCAAAATACATGTTTTTAAAACATTACAAAACATTTCACAACAGATTTCAAAACACTGTGTTCTCTCATGCCACTACTCTACTACCACATATCTATAACACAAAAATAATGTGTTTGTGTGTGTATAGTGCGTATGTTATCGTGTGTATACATGTGTCTGTGCCTGTGTGTGTGTCTCTTCACAGTCTCTGCTGTTCCATAAGGTTTATTTTTTATTTTATTATATATTACTCCTCATATAATAACAATAATTTCCATATTTTAAGTGAAATTAAAATGTTCTCATTATCTTATACCACGTATGCTGCTGCCATACTGTTTAATATTATTATAATTATTCATCCTGCTACCAGTCACTTTCTCCTAATCCCCGCCTACATGTACACATCTACCTCAAACTACTCCAGTAATTTGTAAATTTGGTATTGCCACACTACATGCCCTTTAAAGAATATGCATAGTCTTTAATAGATTTTTAATTTCAGGTTAATATTCCACTGCTTTAACTGTTTAAAATCATGGAGATGAGAATCAGTTGCTAACTAACATAACGGTTAAGTTTGGCTTTCCTTTAAAGCCGGAATCCGTAAAGGTGAAACTGCCTCGTCCGTTTGCGATATTACAACAACAAAGACCTTAATTGAAACAACAAATACTGTTTTATACCCTCTGACATAATTGCCAGTGCGATAGAACAGCTGACTATGTAGTATTATTTTGGTTTTACCACGGTGCAGAATAATCAGACAACGTAGTACTATTTTGGTTTTACCACGGTGCGGAATGATCCTCTGCTCCATGTCATAAACAAAACAACAAAATGCGCCTGGGGCGACCAGTGGCGGACGCAGTTTCACCTCGTGCATTAACTGTCAACCTAACATGACATAAGATTGTTGTATTTTATTAATACAGTGAAAGTGGTGTACTGTGCACTAGAGGCATCTGAGCTTGTGAATGACAAACTCTTGACCCTCAGTTGATACAGGCCCTTGAGTTGACACAACTAGGAGTCTGACAGAACTAGGAGTCTGACAGAACTAGGAGTCTGACAGAACTGGGAGTCTGACAGAACTGGGAGTCTGACAGAACTGGGAGTCTGACAGAACTAGGAGTCTGACAGAACTAGGAGTCTGACAGAACTGGGACACACTACCAGCCGTTCCACATGCACATACAGTACATATAAGTTAATTCAGTCTATTGATATAATACCAACATGACTCTGACGTGGAGAACATGTTTTACACTATGAATAAACAACTGAGACACTTATCTCCTAAAGAATTTGCTAATGCTACAATATATGTATTGAAATGGTGTGGTGTGGTGCTGAAGAACGCTCCAGATGAACCACAGCCTCCAGCTTTGTTTAGACGTACAGTAGAAGAGAAACGGTTACTCGAAATGAGGAGGAAGACAAATCCGTTACACTGGTTGGGCTGCGGTGACAACTCAACAAAAAAAGGTTGACTTTCTCGAACATCTGCTCGGAGTGGATGTCGACCACAGTGCACCTAGGATGTCTCCCACGAGCCCGGCCAGCGGAAAGAGTCGGCCCTCAGGTTGAAGGAGGGAGCCTCTCTTCTTTTAAAAAAAAATATATTTTATTCTTTTTTTACGCAACCTTCACTTTGTGGTGGGATCCCCCTCGGCTCAGTGCTGGGGCATCTGCCGGAAACAGGGCAGCCACAGTGGGGATGTGCATGCAGCCTTGTCTCAGGCTTCACAGGCCTGAAACAGCAGCTCTGGTCAGGGCCCTAACAGTCTGTCTGCCTGTCTGCATGGGTGTGATAGATAGCCAGAGGCCCCCTGAAGACTTCTATACACACACACACACACACACACACACACACACACACACACACACACACACACACACACACACACACACACACACACACACACACACACACACACACACACACAATGACATGAGAAACACTGGTCTGGTAAACCAGATATTATTTCTGACAAAATTAAGAATAGTTCTGAGAGGCATTGTGTCTGCTTGTGGTAGACTGGGTTCTAGTGGAAAGTGGCACCTGTTACTCCTGGTTCTGAGGTATTTTAGTCTTTGGAGCGGTTCAACTGTCAATTTGAGTTAAAGGCACAGTTTGCAATACTAAACGCAAGCGGACTTGCAGAACTCTGTGCTAAATTCACCCCTATGCTCCCTGTTCATTTTCACCTGTTCATTTTCACCTGTTATTATTCTACAATAATATAATGTCGGGTCCTGACAAAGACCTAGTTGTACTTTCCTTCTTAAACACTTTGGGAGCAGCATAACAATGTGCAGATTTATATTTTTCTACTCTAAATTATTCTACAACAAGGCAATTAGTTAAATTCAAAGAGCAAAGCAGGACTGAAATCCATTCTTCCTCGCCAAAAAGGGAAGAAAATGAGTGTTTACATCAACTGAAAATTGGCCTTCTCTGATTATCGCCAAGTGTCTGTGTCCTGGTTAACACCAAGTAACAAAAAATATCTTAGAAAGTCAACCATCTGCAAACTACTAGCGTAGTAAAAAAGTAAATAGCTGGCATATTGTCAAAGGACTACATCCATTCATTCACAGCATTTGTGAACTTCTGCGACAGTGCTTCTAACCCCTTCCATCTACAATACATATGTATTACACCTACAGTGAGCTCCAAAAGCATTGGGATTGTACATTTTATGTTGTTGTTTTGGCTCTGTACTCCAGCACTTTTGATTTGACCATTAATTTCTTTCTATTGGCCCTAAAATGATCTGAAACACAACCAAAACGAACAGCAAATGCATCCAACAAATTTGTAGAGTCACAAAATACTTAACTTTTTACTACTTTAATACACAGTAAAATGGGGGACTATGTACAAAAGTGCTGTAATTTCTAAACCGTTCACCCGACATGGATGAAAGTACCCTCAAATTAAAACTGACAGTCTCCACTTTAACCTCATAGTCCTTGTATAATTTCAAATCCAAGGTGTTGGATTACAGAGCCAAAACAACAAAGAATGTGTCACTGTCCCAATACTTTTGAAGCTCACTGTACATATCGTGTCAATAAAACTGTGCCCTCTCTAAAGTCAACGAAGAGTGAACTAAACAAATATAATCACAGTCGACCAACAATATCTCTAATCCCAACAGTCACTTGCAGCCTCATCCTGACATGTAATTACGAGGTCCTCAACTACAGTTTTGATAAACCCCTGTATGAGGAGACAGTGATGAAGGTCCTATGTGGTGTGAAGTTTAATTTATTACGCTGTGTGTAGTGGAAGCGCCTGCCAGTTTCAAACCACCGGATATCCATTAGAAGTCTATACAGTCAGACTGAATCTTCCCTGGGTCCTGTGTGGTTGACCTGCGGTAGACCTTTGTCAGTCACTGTATTGCAGAGCCACTAGCTGGGAGCTAATGTTAAGCTAATGCCCAGAGGCTATCTAACTACAGCAAACTAGTAGATCAACAGACTACACACCGAGCAGAACTGTCCATAGGTGGTTGGGTTGGCTATAGTTGGAGAGGTGTGTAGAATCCTTAACAACCCTGTGACTAAAGTAGGATAGATGTGTAGAATCCTTAACAACCCTGTGACTAAAGTAGGATAGATGTGTAGAATCCTTAACAACCCTGTGACTAAAGTAGGATAGATGTGTAGAATCCATAACAACCCTGTGACTAAAGTAGGATAGATGTGTAGAATCCATAACAACCCTGTGACTAAAGTAGGATAGATGTGTAGAATCCATAACAACCCTGTGACTAAAGTAGAATAGATGTGTAGAATCCATAACAACCCTGTGACTAAAGTAGGATAGATGTGTAGAATCCATAACAACCCTGTGACTAAAGTAGGATAGATGTGTAGAATCCATAACAACCCTGTGACTAAAGTAGGATAGATGTGTAGAATCCATAACAACCCTGTGACTAAAGTAGGATAGATGTGTAGAATCCATAACAACCCTGTGACTAAAGTAGGATAGATGTGTAGAATCCATAACAACCCTGGGACTAAAGTAGGATAGGTGTGTAGAATCCATAACAACCCTGTGACTAAAGTAGGATAGATGTGTAGAATCCATAACAACCCTGGGAGACCCAAGCATAGATCTAAATGAGGAAACATTTTCACTACTCCTCAGAAATACTTGTAATAAAGCCTCTGTTTATAATTTTTTTTTTTTTTCAGGAAATGTGCAAAAATGCTACGTTGGGCTTCATTGGTTGGAAACTTTTGTGGTAAGAAAACTGTGAAATTCTATAAAAATCACATAAAAGTGGATGAAAAGCATTGACGTGTGATGGAACATATTGTATAAAGGTATAAAAATCTGAAATTAAGTTATATTTAGTCAGAAATTGCCAAATGTATCAACTTGACCAATTCACATTTTTTTGTATTTTGCTATCAAAAACATATATTTTTGAAAATGTTAAATATTTTGTGGGTTTTCTTTGTATAGAGAATATGTAACTTACTTTGAATCATATTTGGTTGTCCTTTCTGGTCTGTAAAGCAGGTATCTTTGAGCCTGATCCTGGGGAACCACAGTCTAACTAAACTAATCAAATCATCATAAAGCTTTGGGGGAATCAGGTGTGTTAGTGCAGGGCTGGAACAAATGCCTGCACACCCTTTGTGTCCCCAAGACCAGAATTGTGTTTTACATCTAAAGCAATCTTCTTACTTACTTTAGGTTCCTGTGGGCTCCTGTAGGTTCCTTTAGGTTCCTTTAGGTTCCTGTGGGCTCCTGTAGGTTCTTGTAGGTTCCTTTAGGTTCCTGTGGGCTCCTGTAGGTTCTTGTAGGTTCCTGTGGGCTCCTGTAGGTTCTTGTAGGTTCCTTTAGGTTCCTGTGGGCTCCTGTAGGTTACTGTGGGCTCCTGTAGGTTCTTGTAGGTTCCTTTAGGTTCCTGTGGGCTCCTGTAGGTTCATGTAGGTTCCTTTAGGTTCCTGTGGGCTCCTGTAGGTTCTTGTAGGTTCCTTTAGGTTCATGAGGGCTCCTGTAGGTTCCTTTAGCACACAGGCGTTTTTGGTCCAATAATCTACATCGATATCTTCTGATCTTCTGATCCCTCCTGTCTCAGCCTCCAGTATTTATGCTGCAGTAGTTTATGTGTCGGGGGGCTAGGGTCAGTCTGTTACATCTGGAGTATTCTCTTGTTTTATCCGGTGTCCTGTGTGAATGTAAATATGCTCTCTCTAATTCTCTCTTTCTCTCTTTCTTTCTTTCTTTCGGAGGACCTGAGCCCTAGGACCATGCCTCAGGACTACCTGGCATGATGACTCCTTGCTGTCCCCAGTCCACCTGGCCATGCTGCTGCTCCAGTTTCAACTGTTCTGCCTGCGGCTACGGAACCCTGACCTGTTCACCGGACGTGCTTGTTGCACCCTCGACAATTACTATGATTATTATTATTTGACCATGCTGGTCATTTACGAACATTTTAACATCTTGACCATGTTCTGTTATAATATCCACCCGGCACAGCCAGAAGAGGACTGGCCACCCCTCATAGCCTGGTTCCTCTCTAGGTTTCTTCCTAGGTTTTTGGCCTTTCTCAGGAGTTTTTCCTAGGGAGTTTTTCCCAGCCACCGTGCTTCTTTCACATGCATTGCTTGCTGTTTGGGGTTTTAGGCTGGGTTTCTGTACAGCACTTTGAGATTTCAGCTGATGTACGAAGGGCTATATAAATAAATTTGATTTGATTTGATTTGTTTATTCTGCTGTGACTTCACAGGTCAAAGATATGCTAAATCATGGGTTGTGTATTATTTAAGGTCACTCTGAATCTCAACAGAATTGATCAACCATTAGCTATGAAACATATGAAGAGTATATTACACTGGCAGAAAAAAAAAAAATTAAGATTAAGCAAAGGGGTCGAAATGAATTAAGGTTAGGATTAAGGTTAGGTTTAGGAACAAAGGTTAGGTTAAGATTAAGGTTAGGTTTTGTTTCAATAAGGTTAGGTTCAGATAAAGGTTTAAAAGTTAACATTGTGTTAGCGGACTGCCATCTGCCGTGAAACAAAATCTGCCAGTTGAATATCATCATCATCGTTCAGCTGCAGAACAGTCGACTAGTCCAGTGGTTCCCAAACTGTAGGGACACGAGGGGTCGGGGGGGGGGGGGGGGGGGTTCATAGATATTGTTGTATTTATTTAATCACTCAAATATCACATGAATACACATTACACACATTAGGCAAAATGTATAGAATTGGAGCTTTAAAACTGCAAAATGTTCACTGCACCCCATGACAAAATGTGTAGAATTGAAGGAAATATTCTTTAAACCTGCAACAAGAGGGGTGTGAACCGTTTGTGTCGTGAACAATGCTTGTGCCCATATAAATAGACGTGGCACGTGCAAGGGCGCATAGGGGGTGCGCCGGATGTTTCCCCAATGTTGGAAGGGGAGCAATGCTGGAAGGGGAGCAATGCTGGAAGGGGGGCAATGCTGGAAGAGGGGCAATGCTGGAAGAGGGGCATTGCTGGAAGAGGGGCATTGCTGGAAGGGGAGCAATGCTGGAAGGGGGGCAATGCTGGAAGGGGGGCAATGCTGGAAGGGGGGCAATGCTGGAAGGGGGGCAATGCTGGAAGGGGAGCAATGCTGGAAGGGGGGCAATGCTGAAAGGGGGGCAATGCTGGAAGGGGAGCAATGCTGGAAGGGGAGCAATGCTGGAAGGGGGGCATTGCTGGAAGGGGGGCAATGCTGGAAGGGGAGCAATGCTGGAAGGGGAGCAATGCTGGAAGGGGGGCAATGCTGGAAGGGGGGCAATGCTGGAAGGGGAGCAATGCTGGAAGGGGAGCAATGCTGGAAGGGGAGCAATGCTGGAAGGGGGGCAATGTTGGAAGAGGGGCATTGCTGGAAGGGGAGCAATGCTGGAAGGGAAGCAATACTGGAAGGGGGGCAATGCTGGAAGGGGAGCAATGCTGAAAGGGGAGCAATGCTGAAAGGGGGACAATGCTGGAAGGGGGCAATGCTGGAAGGGGGGCAATGCTGGAAGGGGAGCAATGCTGAAAGGGGAGCAATGCTGAAAGGGGGGCAATGCTGAAAGGGGGGCAATGCTGAAAGGGGGGCAATGCTGGAAGGGGGGCAATGCTGGAAGGGGGGCAATGCTGGAAGGGGAGCAATGCTGGAAGGGGGCAATGGTGGAAGGGGGGCAACTCTGGAAGGGGGGCAACTCTGGAAGGGGGGCAACTCTGGAAGGGGGGCAACGCTGGAAGAGGGGCATTGCTGGAAGGGGAGCAATGCTGGAAGGGGAGCAATGCTGGAAGGGGAGCAATGCTGGAAGGGGGGCAATGCTGGAAGAGCGACATTGCTGGAAGGGGAGCAATGTTGGAAGGGGAGCAATGCTGGAAGGGGAGCAATGCTGGAAGGGGGGCAATGCTGGAAGAGCGACATTGCTGGAAGGGGAGCAATGCTGGAAGGGGAGCAATGCTGGAAGGGGAGCAATGCTGGAAGAGCGACATTGCTGGAAGGGGAGCAATGCTGGAAGGGGAGCAATGCTGGAAGGGGAGCAATGCTGGAAGAGCGACATTGCTGGAAGGGGAGCAATGCTGGAAGAGGGGCAATGCTGGAAGAGCGACATTGCTGGAAGGGGAGCAATGCTGGAAGGGGAGCAATGCTGGAAGGGGGGCAATGCTGGAAGAGCGACATTGCTGGAAGGGGAGCAATGCTGGAAGGGGAGCAATGCTGGAAGGGGAGCAATGCTGGAAGGGGAGCAATGCTGGAAGGGGAGCAATGCTGGAAGGGGAGCAATGCTGGAAGAGCGACATTGCTGGAAGGGGAGCAATGCTGGAAGGGGAGCAATGCTGGAAGGGGGGCAATGTTGGAAGGGGGGCAATGCTGGAAGGGGAGCAATGCTGGAAGAGCGACATTGCTGGAAGGGGAGCAATGCTGGAAGGGGAGCAATGTTGGAAGGGGGGCAATGCTGGAAGGGGAGCAATGCTGGAAGGGGAGCAATGCTGGAAGAGCGACATTGCTGGAAGGGGAGCAATGCTGGAAGGGGAGCAATGCTGGAAGGGGGGCAATGCTGGAAGAGCGACATTGCTGGAAGGGGAGCAATGGTGGAAGGGGGCAATGCTGGAAGAGGGGCATTGTTGGAAGGGGAGCAATGTTGGAAGGGGAGCAATGCTGGAAGGGGAGCAATGCTGGAAGGGGGGCAATGCTGGAAGGGGGGCAATGCTGGAAGGGGAGCAATGCTGGAAGGGGGCAATGGTGGAAGGGGGCAATGCTGGAAGAGGGGCATTGCTGGAAGGGGAGCAATGCTGGAAGGGGAGCAATGCTGGAAGGGGGGCAATGTTGGAAGGGGGGCAATGTTGGAAGAGGGGCATTGCTGGAAGGGGAGCAATGCTGGAAGGGGAGTAATGCTGGAAGGGGAGCAATGCTGAAAGGGGAGCAATGCTGGAAGGGGGGCAATGCTGGAAGGGGGGCAATGCTGGAAGGGGGGCAATGCTGGAAGGGGGGCCCCGACTGAAAATGTTTGGGAACCCCTGAATTAGTCGACCAGTTGAATATCATCATCATCGTTCAGCTGCAGAACAGTCGACTAGTCGACAAGTTGAATAGACACTACATAAAACATGAGAAAGGGATGTTAAAAATGGATTTGGAGTACAGTGAGAGCTAGCGTACCAAGTGAGTCACTGAAAACATGCTTAGTCCCTTTATCAACCACTAGAGGGGGCCCGTGCACAGAGGAAGACTGACTGTCTCAGGGCAGTGTCTTACCACCGTCTCAGGGCCGTGTCTTACCACTGTCACAAGCGGTCCCACCCAACAACTGCTTCTCTATTGCATCCTCTACAGCAGGGATCATCAACTATTCAACAGTGGGACGATTCTTTCTTGAGCAGTTGGTCAGGGGTGCGGAATACTTTGGAACAGATTTCCATAATAATAAAAAAAATCACTTGGAGCTGATTTGCTGGTGTTGTTGCAGTCTTTTACGTCCAAAAATAATAAGACTTTTTTAAAACCTGGGGGGTGTTAAAATCACCCGCGGGGTGCCAGTAGGAGAACCCTGCTCTATTCTTTGTACATTGTCATTGGGAGATCCACTGAATAGCTATAACAACCTCTGCATGTTATATCATCATGTACACATGTTTCACACATGTTGTGCCAAAGACCTCATACCTTCATCCACAGGAAGTGGATGTTGACATAGTCCAACCCACGCTGGTGATTCAGGACTATGACATGCAGACGCAATAGGGCTATTCACGGCTTGGCCTGACTTAAGAAAAATATTTGTGGGCTTATGTAAATTTAACTTCCTTTATTGTGACTTAAGAGTGCCTCATTTGGAAGTTAAGGTGTTTGGTACAGGATAAAACTTGAAGTTGATCATATTTGCTCACTGTACCTTGGTGATCAGGTTTGGTGCCTAACCTTAACCTTAACCCGTACCATTAACCATTTTACTTTTCAACTTCAATGGGGTAGGGACGTCACAAGGATCCCGGATAGCAAGGACCTTAAACAAATACAGTGGACTACCTCTTGGCTTCTGTTTCTACTGGCTGGTGGTGACATCAGGTTTTGGTAGAGCCACACCCAGTTGAAAATGCCCCACGGTCAGGCATGCTAGGCATGCAGTTGGGATCCACTGACATAGTGGACAGACTGACTCAATGGAAATAAGTCTCAGTCACAAACTCATGGCGATATACCTTTACCATTTACTCAACTTACGGACATTTGGTAACACTACTTACAGCCAACAGTTATAATGCATTATGATGTGGTTGTAACGCATTGTAACATCAGCATGTATGACCTCCTTATAATGTCTTATATGTTAGTCATTTTAAATCAGTTGAACATTTGCTAGATGGATAGACATAATACATTATAAGCCTTGTAATAAGACATTGTAAATGCTCATACATGTTTCTGACGGGTAAATCATGTGTTACAAGACATTTCGACAGAGGCATCAACTACTTCCTGCTTGAGAGCTAGAAATAACAGCGCTGATGAAGTGTTCAGTCTAGTATGAGATAAAACCAGCATCAAGGTAATTTATCACAGCCTCCTAAGTGAGACCAACTCTATATGTGTAGAGAAGAAACAAGTCTAAACAAATAATCAACAAGGTCTGGAAATCCAAAGAAATGATTGTTTTTGGTCCACATTCACAATCTTGCAAAAGCAGCCTCCCTAATGCTCTACAGCAGCCTCTAAGCAGACTCCCTAGCACTCTACAGTAGAGTACTTCACAGGAAGTAAAGTGCCTGTTTTGCCTGATTTGTATTTGTGCCTGTCTCTCAAACATTCCACAGTAATCAAGGTCCTGTTGCATAATGCCATGAATGGGCATGTTCCCTCTGGGTGCCTTAACCACACCACAAGCAGGTGTAGAGGTGTGTTCATAAGAACTAAACATTGTTATTGTGTTTTTCTTTACAGATCAGTTTTTTTCATGTAGAGTACTTTATCTACAGTAGAGAACTTTATCTGCAGTAGAGTACTTTATCTACAGTAGAGGAATTTATCTACAGGAGAGTACTTTATCTACAGCAGAGAATTATATCTACAGTAGAGTACTTTATCTACAATAGAGTGCTTATATTTACAGTAAAGTATTTTATCTACAGTAGAGTACTTTATCTACAGTAGAGTGCTTTATCTACAGTAAAGGATTTTATCTGCAGTAGAGTACTTTATCTACAGCAGAGAATTTTATCTGCAGTAGAGTACTTTATCTACAGTAGAGTAATTAATCTACAGTAAAGTATTTTATCTACAGTAGAGTACTTTATCTACAGTAGAGCACTTTTATCTACAGTAGGGGGCTTTGATCTACAGTAGAATACTTTATCTACAGTAGGGCCCTTTATCTACAGTAAAGTATTTTACCTACAGGATAGTACTATATCTACAGTAGAGTACTTTATCGACAGAGTGCTTTTATCTACAGTAGAGTGCTTTTATCTACAGTAGAGTACTTTGTCTACAGTAGAGTACTACATGTACAGTAGAGTATTTTATCTACGTTAGAGTACTTTATCTACAGTAGAGTACTTTATCTACAGTATAGTGCTTTTATCTACAATAGTGTTCTTTATCTACAGTAGAGTACTTTATCTACAGTAAAGTATTTTACCTACAGGATAGTACTTTATCTACAGTAGAGTACTTTATCGACAAAGAGTGCTTTTTTTCTACAGTATAGTACTTTATCTACTGTAGAGTGCTTTTTATCTACAGTAGAGTGCTTTTATCTACAGTAGAGTGCTTTATCTACAGTAAAGTATTGTATCTACAGTAGAGTACTTTATTTACAGTAGAGTGCTTTATCTACAGTAAAGTATTGTATCTACAGTAGAGCAATTTATCTACAGTAGAGTGTTTTTATCTACAATGGTGTTCTTTATCTTCAGTATACTACTTTATCTACAGTAGAGTACTTTATTTACAGTATACAGTATAGTATATACAGTATAGTACTTTATCTACTGTAGAGTGCTTTTTATCTACAGTAGAGTGCTTTTATCTACAGTAGAGTGCTTTATCTACAGTAAAGTATTTCATCTACAGTAGAGCACTTCATCTACAGTAGAGTACTTTATGTACAGTAGAGTATTTTATCTACACTAGAGTACTTTATCTACAGTAGAGTATTTTATCTACAGTAGAGTACTTTATCTACAGTAAAGACTTGTATCTACAGTAAAGACTTGTATCTACAGTAGAGTACCTTATCTACAGTAGAGTACTTTATCTACAGTAGAGTATTTCATCTACAGTAGAGTATTTTATCTACGGTAAAGTATTTTATCTACAGAAGAGTGATTTTTAACTACATTAGAGTACCTTTTTTTTTTTTTACAGCAGAGTAATTTATCTACAGTAGATTACAAAACCATCACAGTAACTGTAGATAGAATTTTTCTAGAATTACATCTTCATTTGGGTCATTTCCAGTTGACTGTTATATTTGTCATTATGCAGTGTTTCTATTTACAGTTCTAGCATTGATATACATTTGGTTGAGTTGTCAACTACCGTGAATTCAGTCTGAAATGAACAAAACATTTCACCATGTCATTGGATTTAGGTTAAAATTTGGGTGAAAACAAGCTGAAATTCTCCTTACTTTGATTACTTTCTTCAAATCTAATCAGTTTTCCACATTGATTCAAAGTCATCACATTTCTCTTTTTTGGTTGAAATGATGTGGAAACAATGTTGATTCAACCAGCTTTTGCCCAGTGGGTGGTGCCTTAGTCAAGGCCAAATTTGAACAGTCCAACCATCTATAGAGAGGGTGCTTAGATTTCTAAAGGAGCTGATGGTTACATTTAATATAGCCTATTTCTAGACATTGTAATACAAAACCAACTATTTTCGTCTACATTCAGGATGAAAACAAAGGGATAGGTCCACTCAGTTTGAATAGATGCAGTGGCCTCAGAAAGTATTCACACCACCTGACTTTTTCCCCATTTCGTTGTGTTACAAAGCGGGATTAAAATGGATTTGTCATTTTTTTGTCAGCGATCTACACAAAGCACTTTATAATGTCAAAGTGGAAGAGAAATAAATATGATAACAATAATATTAATGAATTGTACAATATTTGCCCATTATTCTTAAAACAATTCTTCAAGCTCTGTCAAATTGGTTGTTGATCATTGCTAGACAGCCATTTTTAAGTCTTGCCATAGATTTTCAATCTGATTTAAGTCAAAACTGTAACTAGACCACTCAGGAACATTCAATGTCGTCTTGGTAAGTAACTCCAGCGTATATTTGGCCTTGCATTTTAGGTTATTGTACTGCTGAAAGGTAAATTTGTCTGTCGGGAAAGCACACTGGACCAGGTTTTCCTCTAGAACTTTGCCTGTGCTTAGCTCTATTCCTTTTCTTTTTATCCTAAAAAACTCCCCAGTCCTTGCCGATGACAAGCATACCCATAACATGATGCAGCCACCACCATGCTTGAAAATAATGAAGCATGGTACTCAGTTGTGTTGAATTTGCCGGAAAAATAACACTTGTATTTAGGAGAAAAAGTTCATTTCTTTGACACATTTTTTGCAGTATTACTTTAGTGCCTTATTGCAAACAGGATGCATGTTTTGGAACATTTTTATTTTGTACAGGCTTCCGTCTTTTCACTCTGTCATTTAGGTTAGTATTGTAGAGTAACTACAATGTTGTTGATCCATTCTCAGTTTTCTCCTATCACAGCCATTAAACTCTGTAACTGTTTTAAAGTCACCATTGGCCTCATGGTGAAATTCCATTAGCGGTTTCCTTCCTCTCCATCAACTGAGTTAGGAAGGACGCCTGTATCTTTGTAGTGACTAGGTGTATTGATACACCATCCAAAGTGTAATTAATAACTTCACCATGCTCAAAGGGATATTCAATGTCTACTTTTTTACCCATCTACAAATAGGTGCCCTTTGCAAGGCACTGGAAAACCTCCATGGTCTTTGTGGTTGAATCTGTGCTTGAAATTCACTGCTCGGCTGAGGGACATTACAGATAATTGTATGTGTGGGGTACAGAGATGAGGTAGTCATTCAAAAACACTATTATTTAACACAAAGTGAGTCCATGCAACTTATTATCTGACTTTTAAAGTACATTTTTACTCCTGAAGTTATTTAGGCTTTGTCACGTCCTGACCAGTGAAAGAGGTAATTTGCCATAGTAGTATGGTCAGGGCGTGGCAGGGGGGTTTGTTTTGTATGTATTTTGGGTTTTCTGTTTCTATGTGGGTTTGTTCTAGTTGTCTATTTCTATGTGTTGGTATTTCATATTCGGGTATGGTTTCCAATCAGAGGCAAGTGTCTTTCGTTGTCTCTGATTGGAAGCCATACTTAGGCAGCCTGTTTTTCCTTTGGGGTTGTGGGTAGTTGTTTTCCGTTCTAGTCTAAGTGTACCTGACGGGACTGTGTTGGTCGTTTTGTTATTTTGTCTTCATTAAAAGTATTGAAAATGAGCACTATCCACGCTGCGTCTTGGTCTCCATTCCACGACCCCTGCGACAGGCTTGGCATCACAAAGGGGTTGAAAACAATAAAACTTTATTGACTCAAGACATTTCAAGCTGTTCGTGTTTTATTAATTTATAAACATTTTTAAAAACATAATTCCACTTTGACATTATGGGGTATCATGTGTAGATCAGTGGCACAAAATCAAAAACGACAAATCCATTTTAAAATCCCACTTTGTAACGCAACAAAATGTGGAAATAGTCAAGGGGTGTGAATACTTTCTGAAGGCACTGTATATCTGAAACTTTGGTTAGGCCGGTAACCGAAAGGTCACAGGTTCAAATCCCTGAGCCGACTACGTGAACAATATGTCGATGTGCCCTTGAGAAACACTTATCCCCCTCACTAGCTTTAAGCACCAGCTGTCAGAGCAGCTCACAGATCACTGCACCTGTACATAGCCCATCTATAATTTATCCCAAACAACTACCTCTTCCCCTACTGTATTTATTTATTTATTTATTTATTTATTTATTTTGCTCCTTTGCACCCCATTATTTCTACTTTGCACTTTCTTCCACTGCAAATCTACCATTCCAGTGTTTTACTTGCTATATTGTATTTACTTCACCACCATGGCCTTTTTATGCCTTTACCTCCCTTATCTCACCTCATTTGCTCACTTTGTATATAGACTTATTTTTCTACTATATTATTGACTGTATGTTTGTTTTACTCCATGTGTAACTCTGTGTTGTTGTATGTGTCGAACTGCTTTGCTTTATCTTAGCCAGGTCGCAATTGTAAATGAGAACTTGTTCTCAACTAGCCTACCTGGTTAAATAAAGGTGAAATAACAAAAAAATTACAAATAAATAAAGGCACTCAACCCTAACTGCTCTGCATAAGAACGTCTGCTAAACGACTAAAATGTAAAATGGTTAGAATATACAGCACATCTCACCTCTAGCTGAACCAATATACTCAACTGTTTAATAGAGGGGTCACCCCAGCCAGCAGAAAGTATGTACGGCAGTGGGGCTGTTTGCGGGACTACAGACCACGTGAAAAGGCCACTCGTCTTACTTGGTTCTATACTTAATCAAAGCCGCTATTATAGCTACATTCAGCACTATGACATCATCACACTCAAATGGGGTGACTTCCTGCAGCTTGGAAACACACACAACACATAGAAACACACATTCACATAGAAATGCAGACACACACACACACACACACACAAACAGAAACAAACCCCTCCCCCCCACCCTTATTCATAGTACACCACGGCCGAACTTGTTGACCCCCAGGAGGCAAACATGCCTGTCCGACTGGGCCACGTGAGGGGGACGATACACAAGCGCTGGCTAGCTAGCATTTGGCTTCTGGAATGAGTGCAGTGGGCATGGCTCACCGGTCAACATTCCAGCTGCATTCAGCATATTGATCTAGTTAATAATCGTGGACCAACCTTATATCAGAATTGCGGCATACATAGTATAGTCACTGATAAGCAGCTAAAATTGGGTCAGCTGTTGGCCTACAAAAGCAGCTGTGCCGGGGCTAAAACAAACTGGACTTTGGACTTCAAAGCATGTTTGGCTTGTGTCTTCGGTAACTGTGTATTTGTAACTCTCTATTGCAAGCGCAGGCCTATATAGGCCTACTAAATTTAGATACATCTCGTATGCTACACTTAGACCAAGAGACAATACTGTTCAACAGTAGTCTAGAAGAAAGTCAAAAGAGATATAAAATTAAATAGAAATGAACTAAAAGGGATGGGCTCTTCAGCTGTGGCTACAGCAGCTGCTGTAAATCTATATTGTTTGAGGCTGGTTGGTAATGAATCAGAGATAAGGCTGTTTCAGGCCGGTTGGTAATGAAGCAGAGATAAGGCTGTTTCAGGCCGGTTGGTAATGAAGCAGAGATAAGGCTGTTTGAGGCTGGTTGGTAATGAATCAGAGATAAGGTTGTTTCAGGCCGGTTGGTAATGAAGCAGAGATAAGGCTGTTTGAGCCTGGTTGGTAATGAATCAGAGATAAGGTTGTTTGAGGCCGGTTGGTAATGAAGCAGAGATAAGGCTGTTTGAGGCCGGTTGGTAATGAAGCAGAGATAAGGCTGTTTGTGGTCGGTTGGTAATGAAGCAGAGATAAGGTTGTTTGAGGCCGGTTGGTAATGAAGCAGAGATAAGGCTGTTTCAGGCCGGTTGGTAATGAAGCAGAGATAAGGCTGTTTGAGGCCGGTTGGTAATGAAGCAGTAATAAGGTTGTTTGAAGCCGGTTGGTAATGAAGCAGAGATAAGGCTGTTTCAGGCCGGTTGGTAATGAAGCAGAGATAAGGTTGTTTGAGGCCGGTTGGTAATGAAGCAGAGATAAGGCTGTTTCAGGCCGGTTGGTAATGAGTACTAGTGAACTGATTACTTTGTTTATAACTGACATCATTTACTGACAGACGGGACATAACCCTAGACAGAGGGGACATAGCCTTAGGCAGAAATGACATAGCCTTTGGCAGAGGAGACATAGCTCTAGGCAGAGGGGACATAGCTCTTGACAGAGGAGACATAGCACTAGTCAGAGGGGACATAGCCCTAGGCAGAGGGGATATAGCTTTAGGCAGAGGAGACATAGCCTTTGGCAGAGGAGACATAGCTCTAGGCAGAGGGGACATAGCTTTAGGAAGAGGAGACATAGCCCTAGGCAGCGGGGACATAGCCTTAGACAGAAGGGACATAGCCTTAGGCAGAGGGGACATAGCCTTAGACAGACGGGACATAGCCTTAGACAGAGGGGACATAGCTTTAGACAGTAGGGACATAGCCTTAGACAGAAGGGACATAGCCTTAGACAGAGGGGACATAGCTTTAGGCAGAGGGGACATAGCCTTAGACAGAAGGGACATAGCTTTAGACAGAGGGGACATAGCTCTAGGCAGAGGGGGCATAGCTCTATGCAGAGGGGGCATAGCCCTGGGCAGAAGGGACATAGCCTTAGACTGAGGGGACATAGCCTTAGAGAGAAGGGACATAGCTTTAGACAGAAGGGACATAGCCCTAGGCAGAGGGGACATAGCTTTAGGAAGAGGAGACATAGCCTTAGACAGAAGGGACATAGCCTTAGGCAGAGGGGACATAGCCTTAGACACTTGGGACATAGCCTTAGACAGAGGGGACATAGCCTTAGGCAGAAGGGACATAGCTTTAGGCAGCAGGGACATAGCCTTAGACAGAAGGGACATAGCTTTAGACAGAGGGGACATGGCTCTAGGCAGAGGGGGCATAGCCCTAGGCAGAAGGGACATAGCTTTAGACAGAGGGGACATAGCTTTAGACAGAGGGGACATAGCTTTAGACAAAGAGATATTTATTAAAACTATCTGTTGGTATTTTGTCATTAGCCCACTGATGTTTTGCATGTCAGCAGTCAGGTGTTTAAGTTATTGGACTTTCAAGATGCAAAGTGTCACCATGATGATGATGTGGGTCAAATTACACTTTGCTTTTCTGGTCAAAGTAGTGCACCATGTAGGGAGACATACTGTGTTTGTGAGTCCAGACAGTGGTCAGACGGGTTACATAACCTTATGGACGAGAGGCCAGTTGTGTGTCCAATGTGTGTCCAGTGTGGTGTCCAGCGTGGTGTCCAGCATGGTGTCCAATGTGTGTCCAGTGTGGTGTCCAGCGTGGTGTCCAATGTGGTGTCCAGTGTGATGTCCATGTTGGTTTCCAGTGTGGTGTCCAGCGTGGTGTCCAGCATGGTGTCCAATGTGTGTCCAGTGTGGTGTCCAGCATGGTGTCCAATGTGGTGTCCAGTGTGATGTCCATGTTGGTTTCCAGTGTGGTGTCCAATGTATGTCCAGTTTGTGTCCAGTTTGTGTCCAGTGTGGTGTCCAGTTTGTGTCCAGTGTGGTTTCCAGTGTGGTTTCCAGTGTGGTGTCCAGCGTGGTGTCCAGCGTGGTGTCCAATGTATGTCCAGTGTGGTGTCCAGTGTGGTGTCCAGTTTGTGTCCAGTGTGGTGTCCAGTGTGGTGTCCAGTGTGGTGTCCAGTGTGGTGTCCAGTGTGGTGTCCAGTGTGGTGTCCAGTGTGGTGTCCAGTGTGGTGTCCAGTGTGGTGTCCAGTGTGGTGTCCAGGGGGAAACAACAGCTGTGCTTACGCCATGTCACATTCCACACATCCACTTCCACACTGATCCACAATCAGCTGTGGGTGGCAAACAGGAGCTTACTGTAGAGAACGAGGTATGCAATATACACACTCCCTTACAATAGCTTGTCTCATCTGTTGGTTCTATGCCTCCACTTTCCCAGCTTCCTACTCTGAACTCAAGAGGAGAAGTCATATCTTCATTATGACTCTGTATGTCTTCATTATGACTCTTTATGTCATGCATTTAAGGCTTTATAAATGCAACATAATCACCACCGTAAGGTAAATTACCAACAAAACTGAGATCTCATCTTTGCGGATGGAAAGCACTATCTATCTGAATAGAACAAGGAGAAAGGGACTTTGGTGACATTTATTCAGCTGCTGTCTATGTTTCTATTTTCAAATAATAGTCCCCTCTGGGTGGTGAATGGAGTCCCCTCTGGGTGGTGAATGTAGTCCCCTCTGGGTGGAGTGTTACAGGTTGCGTGACAGAAATGTAAAAGTAATTTTACATTTCCCCCCCCCCCCCACACACATTCTGAAATTGCATTTTTGTCCTCCCCAGTTGTATCATTGGAATGTGATACAAAACAAGGCAACTGTGTGCTTTAGGACCACGCGGACGTCTCCGAGAGGTCGGGTAGGCTGTTTGGATTATTATTATTTTTTTCTAATTTATATCCCTCCTACTTCTAAAACCAAAGTTGCGCCCCTGAGTGTGTACATATTTCTGTACAGTAAATTACATTTTTTATAGTGTATCTTTTCATTAAATGGAGGCCGAAGTAAAGTATAGAAAAGTTTTATGTATGACGGATATAGCCAGGATCAAAACAACACCAAAGAAGTCTGATGAGCCATATGACTTAAATTAGTGTTGTGCAATCAATGTTTTTTTTCTAAAAACGGCACGAGCTACGCCACAGCAACAACTTTTCACCGTGGCAACAGGGAAATGTCAGGCTGAATGAATCAGACAAGGCCTAGTCTCTGCACACAGATCACTGTAATTAATTAATGGTTTTCAGCAAGGTGGTAGTTTCCATGGCGACATAAAGACCCACTAGACCCAATCAGAGTCATACCTTCACCGGAGGTATGGCTGTTATTCATATGGAGATATGGCTGTTATTCATATGGAGGTATGGCTGTTATTCATATGGAGATATGGCTGTTATTCATATGGAGGTATGTCTGTTATTCATATGGAGATATGGCTGTTATTCATATGGAGATATGGCTGTTATTCATATGGATATATGGCTGTTATTCATATGGAGATATGGCTGTTATTCATATGGAGGTATGGCTGTTATTCATATGGAGATATGGCTGTTATTCATATGGAGGTATGGCTGTTATTCATATGGAGATATGGCTGTTATTCATATGGAGGTATGGCTGTTATTCATATGGAGGTATGGCTGTTATTCATATGGAGGTATGGCTGTTATTCATATGGAGGTATGGCTGTTATTCATATGGAGGTATGTCTGTTATTCATATGGAGATATGGCTGTTATTCATATGGAGGTATGGCTGTTATTCATATGGAGATATGGCTGTTATTCATATGGAGATATGGCTGTTATTCATATGGAGATATGGCTGTTGTTCATTGGATCTGATGCACTGACAAGCATTTTCAGGGCTAAATGTTAAGAAGATCTAGCTAGACCACTAAAGGAAGACTTTGGGCTCTATTCAATCCGTATCGCGGAAGTTCAGAGCTGAAGCCCCGTTGAAATTTAAAGGCAATGTTACCGCGTTGGCGGAGACCGCATTCACGGTAAACGCTGCATATGTCAGCTCAATCTAAAACGACTTTTACATTTCTGTCACGCAACCTGTAACACTTCAGCGATACAGACTGAATAGAGCCCTTAAAAGATGATGATAAGTGTCGTTTGCGTCATTCACCGTAGTAATTAGGCCTGCCCTGATCTTTTTCTCTTTGCTGGGTTGCCGAGCAACTGGAGTTCATCTCCGATGTTCCAAACACATGAACGTAAGGTAACACACTGAACATAGAGGGGTCTGTGGAAGAAGGGAAAAGGTAAATGTGGAAATCTAGAGCATGGGGAGACAAGGGTGAGACTGACCCCGAATAGAGGGTAGAACATAAGTACATGTGGTAACATAAGTACATGTGCTTTGGTTCAGAGTATGGTTACACAGAACAAACATGCTGGATTAATTCAACAGTTGGATGGCTCAATCTATGAAAATGGTTTCATTTCAAAGGAGGGCATCATAGAGCCTTTGCAAGCCATATGGGAGGTCAGTTACTCAACAGGGGGTGAGAAAGACAGAGGGTGAGAGAGTAAGAGAGAGAGAGAGAGAGAGAGAGAGAGAGAGAGAGAAAGGGAGTGGGAGAGAGAGAGCGAGAGAAAGAGGGAGAGAAAGATATGGAGTGGGAGAGAGCGAGAGAAAGAGAGAGAGGGAGAGAGAGAGATATGGAGTGGGAGAGAGAGTGAGACAGAGAGAGGGTGATAGGGAGTGGGAGAGAGTAAGAGAGAGAGAAAGAAAGGGAGAGAGAGATAGGGAGTGGGAGTGGGAGAGGGAGAAAAAGAAAGAGAGAGAGACGGAGTGGGATAGAGTGAGAGAGAGAGAGAGAGAGAGAGAGAGAGAGAGAGAGAGAGAGAGAGATATGGAGTGGGAGAGAGCGAGAGAGAGAGAGAGAGAGAGAGAGAGAGAGAGAGAGAGATGTGGAGTGGGAGAGAGCGAGAGAGAGAGAGAGATATGGAGTGGGAGAGAGCGAGAGAGAGAGGGATAGGGAGAGGGAGAGAGAGAGATATGGAGTGGGAGAGAGCGAGAGGGAGAGAGAGAGATATGGAGTGGGAGAGAGCGAGAGAGAGAGGGATAGGGAGAGGGAGAGAGAGAGATATGGAGTGGGAGAGAGCGAGAGAGAGAGGGATAGGGAGAGGGAGAGAGAGAGATATGGAGTGGGAGAGAGAGTGAGACAGAGAGAGGGAGGTATGGAGTGGGAGAGAGCGAGAGAGAGAGGGATAGGGAGAGAGAGAGAGATAAGGAGTGGGAGAGAGAGTGAGACAGAGAGAGGGAGGTATGGAGTGGGAGAGAGCGAGAGAGAGAGGGATAGGGAGAGAGAGAGAGATAAGGAGTGGGAGAGAGAGTGAGACAGAGAGAGGGAGGTATGGAGTGGGAGAGAGCGAGAGAGAGAGAGGGAGAGAGAGAGATATGGAGTGGGAGAGAGAGAGAGAGAGAGATATGGAGTGGGAGAGAGAGAGAGAGAGATATGGAGTGGGAGAGAGAGTGAGAGAGAGAGAGGCTAAATATTTGACCATGGTTACTGATCAAAACCTTAGAAAAACCTTGACAAAGTACAGGCTCAGTGAGCACAGCCTTGCCATTGAGAAGGATAGACACAGGAAAACCTGGCTCCCTGTAGAGGAAAGGCTGTGCAACCACTGCACAACAGCAGAACCTGAGACGGAGCTGCATTTCCTGACAAAATGTAAAAAATATAAAACAATTAGAGAGTGTCATTTCCCCAAATTTGAAATCCTTATTCAAGGTTTTAAAGACCTCTCTGATGAGGATAGGCTACCCATCCTGTTGGGGGAGGACGCAGAGAGCTGTGGGTTGGCAGCGCACTACATTGCTGCCTGCCATAAGTTGAGGGACAGTGTCTGACAGACCAATAAACCTGCACATGTCCTCAACTGTATGATTATTGTTATTGTTGAATGTATGGTTATATTGACCGTTGGTTATTGTTGTTACTGTTGTCCCGTTGACAATTTTTGATTCTCATTTTTATTTATTTTTTATATTGTAAATATCCAAAGTAAGCTTTGGCAATATGTACATTGTTACGTCATGCCAATAAAGCGAATTGAATTGAATTGAATTGAATTGAGAGGGAGGTATGGAGTGGGAGAGAGCGAGAGAGAGAGAGAGAGAGAGGGAGAGAGAGATATGGAGTGGGAGAGAGAGAGGGATAGGGAGAGAGAGAGAGAGAGGGAGAGAGAGAGAGGGAGAGAGAGAGAGGGAGAGAGAGAGATATGGAGTGGGAGAGAGCGAGAGAGAGAGGGATAGGGAGAGAGAGAGAGATATGGAGTGGGAGAGAGAGTGAGACAGAGAGAGGGAGGTATGGAGTGGGAGAGAGCGAGAGAGAGAGAGGGAGAGAGAGAGATATGGAGTGGGAGAGAGAGAGAGAGAGAGATATGGAGTGGGGAGAGAGAGAGAGAGAGAGATATGGAGTGGGAGAGAGAGTGAGAGAGAGAGAGGGAGGTAGGGAGTGGGGAGAGAGCGAGAGAGAGAGAGAGAGAGAGGGAGAGAGAGAGATATGGAGTGGGGAGAGAGAGAGGGATAGGGAGAGAGAGAGAGAGAGGGAGAGAGAGAGAGGGAGAGAGAGAGATATGGAGTGGGAGAGAGCGAGAGGGAGAGAGAGATATATGGAGTGGGAGAGAGCGAGAGAGAGAGGGAGAGAGAGAGAGAGAGAGAGAGAGAGAGGGAGAGAGAGAGAGAGAGAGGGAGAGAGAGATATGGAGTGGGAGAGAGCGAGAGAGAGAGGGATAGGGAGAGAGAGAGAGAGAGAGAAATATGGAGTGGGAGAGAGAGTGAGACAGAAGAGAGGAGGTAGGATGGGAGAGAGCGAGAGAGAGAGGGAGAGAGAGAGATATGGAGTGGGAGAGAGAGAGAGAGGAGAGAGCGATAGGAGTGGGAGAGAGCGAGAGAGGAGAGAGAGAGGAGAGAGAGAGAGAGATTGGAGGGGAGAGAGCGAGAGAGAGGGAGAGAGAGAGAGAGATGAGTGGGAAGAGAGCAGAGAGAGAGGTAGAGAGAGAGAGGGAGAGAGAGAGAGAGAGAGGGAGAGAAGAGGTATGGATGGGAGGAGCGAGAGGAGAGAGAGATAGGGAGTGGGAGAGAGCGAGAGAGAGAGAGAGATATGGAGTGGGAGAGAGAGTGAGACAGAGAGAGGGAGGTATGGAGTGGGAGAGAGCGAGAGAGAGAGAGGGAGAGAGAGAGATATGGAGTGGGAGAGAGAGAGAGAGAGCGAGAGGGAGAGAGAGATATGGAGTGGGAGAGAGCGAGAGAGAGAGAGAGAGGGAGAGAGAGAGAGAGAGATATGGAGTGGGAGAGAGCGAGAGAGAGGGAGAGAGAGAGAGAGAGAGAGAGATGGAGTGGGAGAGAGCGAGAGAGAGAGGGAGAGAGAGAGAGAGAGATATGGAGTGGGAGAGAGAGCGAGAGAGAGAGAGGGAGAGAGAGAGAGATATGGAGTGGGAGAGAGCGAGAGAGAGAGGGATAGGGAGAGAGAGAGATATGGAGTGGGAGAGAGAGTGAGACAGAGAGAGGGAGATATGGAGTGGGAGAGAGCGAGAGAGAGAGGGAGAGAGAGAGATATGGAGTGGGAGAGAGAGTGAGACAGAGAGAGGGAGATATGGAGTGGGAGAGAGCGAGAGAGAGAGAGGGAGAGGGATAAACAGTGGGACAGTTGCTGACTCGCAGCACACCAAGCCCTTGGCTTGAAGAGCTGACTGCACTTGTTGGTAAGGGGGCCACAGACTGTGAAACAGAGAGTCTATTTAAAGGTCTTCCCCGGGAATAGCACACATATGAAGAGAGAGAGAGCAGCTGTCCTGGCAGGGAGAGCTGGACTGTAGGAGCCCAGCAGGGCTGCCCCCAAATGGCTCCCTATTCCCTATGTAGTGCACTACATTTGACCAGAGCCCTATACCCTATGTAGTGCACTACATTTGACCAGGGCCCATAGGAAACAAGATGCCATTTGGGACGTAGACAGGAATGTGACAGCAGGAAGGAGGGACATTGATAAAGGGATATGATGTTCTTTGATGGGGGCTTTTCATGATATGGTGTTCTTTGATGGGGGCTTTTCATGATATGGTGTTCTTTGATGGGGGCTTTTCATGATATGGTGTTCTTTAATGGGGGCTTTTCATGATATGGTGTTCTTTGATGGGGGCTTTTCATGATATAGTGTTCTTTGATGGGGGCTTTTCATGATATGGTGTTCTTTGATGGGGGCTTTTCATGATATGGTGTTCTTTGATGGGGGCTTTTCATGATATGGTGTTCTTTGATGGGGGCTTTTCATGGCCTTTCACCACCTAGTCTTAACAGCAGCTAGGGTTTCAAAAACACTGACACCAATGGAGAGGATTATTATTAAACTAGAGCTGACATGGATATACACGCACGCATGAAAACACACACACATACACACACACACGACACATTCAGTACATTCACACACATAAAAGCTACCAAAGACATGTCAAGTGGCTAACGTTACACAAAGAATGTAGTGTTACATTGTGGAAGACGACATCATTGGAGTGAGATTATACTAGGAATATAATCTTTTCCTTACTTGGACTACAATCTATTCCTTACTAGGACTATAATCTATTCCTTACTAGGACTATAATCTATTCCTTACTAGGACTATAATTTATTCCTTACTAGGACTATAATCTATTCCTTACTAGGACTATAATCTATTCCTTACTAGGACTATAATCTTTTCCTTACTAGGACTATAATCTATTCCTTACTAGGACTATAATCTATTCCTTGGGAAAACCAAATCACTTTCCGTCAGATCTAAAATGAGAAAGTGCTCACCATTCTTTGCAGATAAAAGGCACTTTACCACCATAAACAGCTGTTCTCCACAAACATCAAATTACTTAGTTCCAGCACCACCACAAAATCAAATGACTTAGTTCCAGCACCGCCACAACATCAAATGACTTAGTTCCAGCACCACCACAACATCAAACGACTTAGTTCCAGCACCACCACAACATCAAACGACTTAATTCCAGCACCACCCCTATATCCAATGAATGAACTGCAGCACCACCCCTATATCAAATGAATCATATCCAGCACCACCACAACATCAAATGAATCCTATCCAGCACCACCCCTATATCAAATGAATCATCTCCAGCACCACCACAACATCAAATGAATCCTATCCAGCACCACCACAACATCAAATGAATCACCTGCAGCACCACCCCTATATCAAATGAATCACCTGCAGCACAACCCCTATATCAAATGAATCATCTGCAGCACCGCCCCTATATCAAATGAATCAGCTGCAGCACCACCCCTATATCAAATGAATCAACTCCAGCACCACCCCTATATCAAATGAATCATATCCGGCACCACCCCTATATCAAATTAATCATATCCAGCACCACCACAACATTGAATGAATTCTATCCAGCACCACCACAACATCAAATGAGTCAGCTCCAGCACCACCCCTATATCAAATGAATCAGCTCCAGCACCACCTCTATATCAAATGAATCATCTCCAGCACCACCACAACTTCAAATTAATCATATCCAGCACCACCCTATATCAAATAAATCAACTCCAGCACCACCACAACATCAAATGAATCACTTCCAGCACCACCCTATATCAAATGAATCATTTGCAGCACCACCCCTATATCAAACTAATCAGCTCCAGCACCACCACAACATCAAATGAATTAGTTCCAGCACCACCACAACATCAAATGAATTAGTTCCAGCACCACCACAACATCAAACGAATCACCTGCAGCACCACAACATCAAATGAATTAGTTCCAGCACCACCACAACATCAAACGAATCATCTGCAGCACCACCCTATATCAAATGAATCATTTGCAGCACCAACCCTATATCAAATGAATAATCTGCTGCAGCACCACAACATCAAATGACTTAGTTCCAGCACCACCACAAAATCAAATGAATCATCTGCAGCACCACTCTATATCAAATGAATCATTTGCAGCACCACCCCTATATCAAATGAATCACCTGCAGCACCACCACAACATCAAATGACTTAGTTCCAGCACCACCACAACATCAAACAAATTAGATCCAGCACCACCACAACATCAAATGAATTAGCTCCAGCACCCCCACAACATCAAATGAATTAGTTCCAGCACCACCACAACATCAAATGACTTAATTCCAGCACCACCCCTATATCAAATGAATCACTTCCAGCACCACCACAACATCAAACGAATCCTCTGCAGCACCACAACATCAAATGACTTAATTCCAGCACCACCCCTATATCAAATGAATCACTTCCAGCACCACCACAACATCAAACGAATCCTCTGCAGCACCACCACATCAAATGACTTAGGTCCAGCACCACCACAACATCAAACAAATTAGATCCAGCACCACCACAACATCAAATGAATTAGCTCCAGCACCACCACAACATCAAATGACTTAATTCCAGCACCACCCCTATATCAAATGAATCACTTCCAGCACCACCACAACATCAAACGAATCACCTGCAGCACCACCACAACATCAAATGACTTAGTTCCAGCACCACCCTATGTCAAATGAATCATATCCAGCACCACCACAACATCAAATGAATCACCTCTAGCACCACCCCTATATCAAATGAATCACTTCCAGCACCACCACAACATCAAATGAATCACCTGCAGCACCACCCCTATATCAAATTAATCATCTCCAGCACCACCACAACATCAAATGAATCATATCCAGCACCACCCCTATATCAAATGAATCCTATCCAGCACCACCACAACATCAAATGAATCATATCCAGCAGCACCACAACATCAAATGAATAATTTCCAGCATCACCCTATATCAAATGAATAATTTCCAGCACCACCCCTATATCAAATGAATAATTTCCAGCACCACCCCTATATCAAATGAATAATTTCTAGCACCACCCCTATATCAAATGAATAATTTCCAGCACCACCCCTATATCAAATGAATAATTTCTAGCACCACCCCTATATCAAATTAATCATTTCTAGCACCACCCCTATATCAAATGAATCACCTGCAGCACCACCCCTATATCAAATGAATCATCTGCAGCACCGCCCCTATATCAAATGAATCAGCTGCAGCACCACCCCTATATCAAATGAATCAACTCCAGCACCACCCCTATATCAAATGAATCATATCCGGCACCACCCCTATATCAAATTAATCATATCCAGCACCACCACAACATTGAATGAATTCTATCCAGCACCACCACAACATCAAATGAATCAGCTCCAGCACCACCCCTATATCAAATTAATCATATCCAGCACCACAACAACTATGAATGAATTATATCCAGCACCACCACAACATCAAATGAGTCATCTCCAGCACCACCCCTATATCAAATGAATCATATCCAGCACCACCTCTATATCAAATAAATCAACTCCAGCACCACCACAACATCAAATGAATCACTTCCAGCACCACCCTATATCAAATGAATCATTTGCAGCACCACCCCTATATCAAACTAATCAGCTCCAGCACCACCACAACATCAAATGAATTAGTTCCAGCACCACCACAACATCAAACGAATCACCTGCAGCACCACCACAACATCAAATGACTTAGTTCCAGCACCACCCTATGTCAAATGAATCATATCCAGCACCACCACAACATCAAATGAATCACCTCTAGCACCACCCCTATATCAAATGAATCACTTCCAGCACCAACACAACATCAAATGAATCACCTGCAGCACCACCCCTATATCAAATTAATCATCTCCAGCACCACCACAACATCAAATGAATCATTTCCAGCACCACCCCTATATCAAATGAATCCTATCCAGCACCACCACAACATCAAATGAATCACATCCAGCACCACCACAACATCAAATGAATCATATCCAGCAGCACCACAACATCAAATGAATAATTTCCAGCATCACCCTATTTCAAATGAATAATTTCCAGCACCACCCCTATATCAAATGAATCCGCTCCAGCACCATCCCTATATCAAATGAATCCTATCCAGTACCACCCTATGTCAAATGAATCAACTCCAGCACCACCCCTATATCAAATTAATCAAATACAGCACCACCCTATATCAAATGAATCACCTGCAGCACCACCGCAATATCAAATGAATCATATCCGGCACCACCACAACATCAAATGAATCATATCCAGCAGCACCACAACATCAAATGAATAATTTCCAGCATCACCCTATATCAAATGAATAATTTCCAGCACCACCCCTATATCAAATGAATCATTTCTAGCACCACCCCTATATCAAATGAATAATTTCTAGCACCACCCCTATATCAAATGAATCACTTGCAGCACCACCACAACATCAAATGAATCATTTGCAGCACCACCACAACACCTACATTGTATGTAGATTCATGAGTAATTTGTTTAATTTAATCCATTTTAGAATAAGGCTGTAACGTAAAAAAAATTTTGGGGAAAAAGTCAAGGGGTCTGAATACTTTCAGAATGCACTGTATAAAAATGCTGGATAGGCCATTATTTTGGCTAACATGGCTATGTGCCCATTGGATGATAATGCCCTCATCCACAGGGTACGACTAGTCACCCAACTAGCACAGTGGATCTGGGCTGATTCCGGCTGAGAGTCGGGGCACTCGGCTGAGAGTCGGGGCACTCGGCTGAGAGTCGGGGCACTCGGCTGAGAGTCGGGGCACTCGGCTGAGAGTCAGACTCGGCCTACATCATGTGGGCCGAGACTGGGCCGCCTTCGGCAGTATTACTTAAGGCTAGGATGTGGCGATTGAGCGCGGTCCGATTCTGGTGTAAGTTATCTGGCCAAAATGTATTACTTGGGTCTCGGGCTGATTGGGGCTACTCCCTGGCAGATGATTACACAGGCTGCTTTATATAATTAACATTTCATTATTATTTTTTCCATATTTTCTCATTGTTTCTGTGATCAAAAAATACAATTAACATTTAAATTAAATTCTTTAAGAGTCGTGTTTAAGTTGTATTTGAGTATTTTGATACTTTGTGCAAGACAATTGAAAAGCATTAAAAACTTTGTGGATGGAGCCTCCCGAGTGGCGCAGTGGTCTAAGACACTGCATCGCAGTGCAAACTGTGTTGCTACCGATGCTAGTTCGATGCCGGGCCGCGACCGGGAGACCCATGAGGTGACTCACAATTGGCCCAGCATCGTCCAAGTTAGGGGAGGGTTTGGCCAGCCGGGATATCTTTGTCCAATCGCGCTGTAGCAACTCCTGTGGCAGGCCAGGCGCATGCACACGGTCACCAGGTGTTTCCTCCGACATATTTTTTTGGGGGTGGATGGGTATAATTTGTATGCATAAAATGTGTAACAGTAATATTTAAAATTACTAAAATTGGGTAATTTGTATACATTAATTTAAATTTGCATTGGGCCGCTTCTGGGGGGGTTCTAGTAAGATGCCGGCAAAGTCGGCTGAATTCCGGTAGACGGAAACAGCCCGATGTACTTAGGCCGATTCTGGGCAGTCATTCATTTTGATTCCGGGGGGAGTCCGACACCCGATTCCGGCCCGATTCAATCAGTTTCGGCCCCCTGGAAGAGGGCCACTTCTGGGCTGATTCCTCATTGCTAGCTGGGCACTAAATGGTTTGATGAGCATGAAAATTAGGTAAACATGCCATGGCTGTTATTGTCACCAGATCTCAACCCAATTGAAAACTTCTGGGAGATTCTGGAGCTGCACCTGAGGCAGAGTTTTGCACCACCATTAACAAAACACCAAATGATGGAAGAATGGTGTCGCATCCCTGCAATAGAGTTCCAGACACTTGTAGAATCTATGCCAAGGTGACATAAGGTGTTTCCTTTATTTTGGCAGTTACCTGTATATCGCTCTAAAACAAACAAATCCTATTGTAAGGCTTGTAAAATGAAGCCATGCCTGTCAACCCTGTCTCCACTGATTACTATTATGACTGCGTTGCCTTCGACCAGGCAAAGCCCTGCCGGGCTGTGGCAGCCTGCTTCCGTGGCCTCTCTATTCCAGGAAGGAATGCAAGGTATTTCGTCAGCACAGCTGAAGGGGGTGGAGAGACACGTAGGCCTGGACCCCGAGGCCTATAAACACACAGGCTATGAACTGGCAGCTGGGTCTCTTTGTTTGGTGGTAAACTGT